>NC_044552.1:135851592-136152729 GCF_007565055.1 Rhinopithecus roxellana | reverse complement strand
CTTTTGTTGCCATTGCTTTTGGTGTTTTAGTCATGATGTCTTTGCCCATGCCTATGTCCTGAATGGTATGGCCCAGGTTTTCTTCTAAAATTTTTATGGTCCTAGGTCTTATGTTTAAGTCTTTGATCCATCTTCAATTTATTTTTGTATAAGGTGTAAGGAAGAGGTCCAGTTTCAGGTTTCCGCAATTGTTAGCCAGTTTTCCCAACACCATTTATTAAATAGGGAATCTTTTCCCCATTGCTTGTGTGTGTCAGGTTTGACAAAGAACAGATGGTTGTAGATGTGTGGTGTTATTTCTGAGGCTTCCGTTCTGTTCCATTGGTCTATATATCTGTTTTGGTAACAGTACCATGCTGTTTTGGTTACTGTAGTCTTGTAGTAAAGTCTGAAGTCAGGTAGCATGATGCCTCCAGCTTTGTTCTTCTTGCCCAGGATTGTCTTGACTACATGGGCTCTTTTTTGGTTCCATATGAAGTTTAAAATAGTTTTTTTCCAATTCTGTGAAGAAAGTCATTGGTAGCTTGATGGGGATAGCATAGAATCTGTAAATTACTTTGTGCAGTAAGGCCATTTTCACGATATTGATTCTTCCTATCCCTGAGCATGGAATGTTTATCCATTTGTTTGTGTCCTCTCTTATTTCCTTGAGCAATGGTTTGTAGTTCTCCTTGAAGAGGTCCTTCACATCCCTTGTTAGTAGGATTCCTAGGTATTTTATTTTCTTTGTAGCAATTGTGACTGGGAGTTCACTCATGATTTGGCTCTCTGTTTGTCTGTTATTGGTGTATAGGAATGCTTGTGATTTGTGCACATTGATTTTGTATCCTGAGACTTTGCTGAAGTTGCTTATCAGCTTGAGGAAATTTTGGGCTGAGACGATGGGGTTTTCTAAATGTACAATCTACAATCATGTCATCCTCAGAGACAATTTTACTTCCTCTTTTCCTAATTGTATATGCTTTATTTCTTTCTCTTGCCTGACTGCCCTGGCCAGAACTTCCAATACTGTGTTGAATAGGAGTGATGTGAGAGAGAATCCTTGTCTTGTGCTGGTTTTCAAAGGGAATGCTTCCAGTTTTTGCCCATTCAGTATGATATTGGCTCCTCTCACTTTATTTCATTAATTTGATCTTCAATCACTTATACTCTTTCTTCCACTTGATCAAATCGGCTATTGAAGCTTGTGTATGCTTCACAAAGTTCTCATGCTGTGGTTTTTCAGCTCCATCAGGTCATTTAAGCTCTTCTCTACACTGGTTATTCTAGTTAGCCATTTGTCTAACCATTTTTCAAGACTTTTAGCTTCCTTGCAATGGGTTAGAACGTGCTCCTTTGGCTCACAGAAGCTTTTTATTACCGACCTTCTGACGCCTACATCTGTCAACTCATCAAACTCATTCTCTGTCCAGTTTTGTTTCATTGCTAGCAAGGAGTTGTGATCCGTTGGAGGAGAAGAGGCATTCTGGCTTTTGGAATTTTCAGCCTTTCTGCTCTGGTTTCTCCCCACTTTGTGGTTTTATCTACCTTTGGTCTTTGATGTTGGTTACCTACAGATGGGGTTTTGTGGTGTGAATGTCCTTTTTATTGATGTTGATGCTATTCCTTTCTGTTTGTTAGTTTTCCTTCTAAAAGGTCCCTCGGCTGCAGGTCTGTTGGAGTTTGCTGGAGGTCCACTCCAGACCCTGTTTGCCTAGGTATCATCAGTGGAGGCTGCAGAACAGCAAATATTGCTGCCTGATCCTTCCTCTGGAAACTTTGTCCCAGAGGGGCACCTGCCTGTATGAGGTATCTGTCGGCCCATACTAGGAGTTGTCTCCCAGTTGGGCTACACAGGGGTCAGGGACCCACTTGAGGAGGCAGTTTGTCCATTATCGGAGCTCAAATGCCATGCTGGGAGAACCACAGCTCTCTTCAGAGCTGTCAGGCAGGGACATTTAAGTCTGGAGATACTGTCTGCTGCCTTTTGTTCAGATATGCCCTGCCCCCAGAGGTGGAATCTAGTGAGGCAATCGGCCTTGCTGAACTTGTGGTGGGCTCTACCCAGTTCAAGCTTCCCTGCCACTTTATTTACACTGTGAGCATAGAACCATCTGCTCAAGCCTCAGCAATGGTGGACACCCCTCCTTCGCTAAATTCCCATATCCCAGATCGATTTAGACTGCTGTGCTAGCAGCTAGCAAGGCTCCAGGAGCATGAGAGCCACTGAGCCAGGCATGGGAGGGGATCTCCTGGTCTGGCAGTTGCGAAGACTGTGGGAAAAGCACAGTATTTGGGCAGGAGTGTACCGCTCCTCCAGGTACAGTCACTCATGGCTTCCCTTGGCTAGGAAAGGGAAATTTCCTGACCCCTTGCTCTTCCTGGGTGAGGTAATGCCCTGCCCTGCTTTGGCTCACCCTCTGTGAGCTGCACCCACTGTCCAACCAGTCCCAGTGAGATGAACTAGGTACCTCAGTTGGAAAAGCAGAAATCACCCATCTTCTGTGTCGATCTCGCTGGCAGCTGTAGACTGGAGCTGTTCCTGGGGACTCTTGTGTTCCTCAACAGACTCTGAAAACTTTCTGGTCAATTTGAAGCTGGAAGACTCAATTTTGAACCACTCTCAGGCAGAAGAGAAGAGTCACTATCCATTGTGATCTAAAGAATACCTGTTGGCAGACGAGCCACACGCCTCTGCAGTACAGACTTCCATGGCGACCTCCATGGGCGAGCCTATGCACTAGGTGCCCAGCGTGCCCTCAGGAGTGGCTGAGGCTGCTGGCTGTCACAGGGCAGGGTGGTGGGAAGCCTGGAGCTGGCGGGAGGAGCACACCCAGGCAGGACTGCACCAAGCCTGAGCGAGAGCTACATTAAATATTGTATTTATGTTAAAACCCACTGTTCTTAGACTCGGGGCTCCAAGTCTCTGGGAAGCAGATTTATCCTAAGAGATATGTAAATCTATATGAACTTCAACCTATATTTTTAAATAAAATCAATATGATTCCCCTTGTATATTTTACCACTTTCTTTCTAATTCATGTCAATATTCCACTGATTAATAAATTACAAATTCTTACACAGAAATTTATAAAATTTTATATATAAATTTATACAATTTGTAGCCTTTTATTATTACTTATATGTTTAATTGCCAAGTATTCTAAGTCATGTTTTGATAGATGGGCTAGAATACAACCCTTTCTTTATATTTTCTTTAAGAAATGTCCTTATTCTAGAAAATAATGATAATTATGCATACCCAGTTCTTGATAACTACTTTCTAATTTCAGAAATTTTTCTAATTATTTGAGATTTAATGAATACAGTCATAATGGAGAATTGAGAAGGATGCCATGGAATATTCTGCTGCATCTAAACAATGTCATGTTTTTTTGGTAATTGTTTTTCTTTGCACCGATTATTTTAGTTGCTGTGGCTGTTCCCATAAATATTTGTACACAGCTGGACGTAATTCTGCAGTGCTTATTTCCCTGTTAAAACCCCTACTCCACCCAAACAACTTCCAACAAGTACTTGAGTAGAGATTCTTCCAGGTAATTGCAATAAAATCTGTATTCCCCTGTGAAAGGACTTAGCTTGATGAGTTAAGAGGAAGCTAACATTAATCTGGAAACAGAGAGAAATGCTAAATAGAGAGATGAGTTGTAAACACTGCCTGCATGCCATTTTGACACACCCGAGACATTAGTCATTGGGTCTGCATTTTCATTTAGATTGTACATAGCAAAGCAAAGTTGGTATTATTCAAGTCAACAAAGACATGGGGAAATAATTGCTACTGGCTCATTTTTCACCACCAACCCATTTCACAGCCTATTTAATAGCTCTTCAAAAAATGAATTAAGAAAAAATATTTAACAATTACTTTAATGGGATGACAGTTTTACTTTTATTTTGTTTTTTTTCCTGGAATCCCAAGACAATAATTTGTTTCTAGCTTAGGTAAGTCAATTAGACTGTGCATTTCCCTTCCCCATCCACACCATCACCACCACCACAATGACCCTACACACACACACACACACACACAGAGGTACCACACTCACTTTTTTACTTAGAAATATATTGATACAGTTTAATCATTTTAAGGCATTTTTTCCACATGGTATGTATTGTCAGTTCTATAGCTGTGCTTTTCAAAACCAAGGTCAATGTTTTCAAGGCTGTGGCTTTGTGCTCTTGGTGAAAACAGTAGAGATGAAGTTGAGGCAAGGTCTGACTATTCCACTAGAGGCATAAGAAATAGCAGAAGCCCTAAGTATGGCAGAAATCTTAGAGTACTAAGACTTATAAGGCCAGGTTTAAATGCAACTATACCACAACTGCTGCCTAATCTGAGGCCAGTCATATTGGTAACCTGGGCCTCTGATTACTAACACAAAATGAAAGGTTAACACTACATGATGTCTATGGTCTCTTGCAGCTATTGAATTGATTGCATTTCTGAGCTGCCTGCCCATTCACTGAAGGTCCTGCACCTTTAGTATTTTCCCAAACAGGAGACAGCCAGTCTCAGCACCATCCTGCTCCTAAAAACTGCCTATACCTTACTTTAAAAATACATGTTTAGGGTGGGCTCCAGGCAAAAGATAAAAATTTAAAAATAAAAAATAAAATTAAAAAAATGCATGTTTAGATCCTCTTGCATTTGCCTTACAATATGATGAGAACCTAATGCAAACATTTATTTTGGCAAACAAATATGTGTAAAAAATGCATATAAAATTGTGAGTAGAATAAAGTTACATATGTATGCCATATCAAAAACCCTGATTGACTCAACAGAACCAGTGCAATTCCTGGAATATTTATTGAGGGGAAAATTGGAATAAATGGCTCATTAAATCAAAAGTACTAGAGAGTTTAAACCAGAGCAGTTATCAAAGTGTGTTCCACAAGATGTTAAATGTGTTCCTGTGTCCCTGTTTGAAACAAAAAGGAAAGGGTAGTTATTGTGGTCCAGTTAGTTTGGAAATGAGTCAGTTAAATAAGTTAAGCAAAAACTTTTTGCTGCAGCGCCTCTGAAAACAAGGTAGAAAGCCAAGCTCACTGACCATGGACTCTTTCTTTCCCAGAATACCTTATAGGGATCACTGTTAAAAAACAAACAAACAACAAAAAAAAAAACCTATACCGTTTACTGCCTGAGACAAATTAGAGAAATGAATACGTTGAAAAAAACATGTCAACTTGCTCTTTGATACGCACTGATAAATTGACATATCATCTTTAAGAGAGACAATCAAATGTGACATCTGCTTTAGATTTTATTCAGCCAATAATGAAATTTTTTCAAAATGACATTTGTCAAATGTCTAAACGGCTCTCAAAATCCCTCCAATTATATTCCAACACAAATATGTTATGTGTACCTTTTGAAAGTGGGCTTTAATATTTATGAACTGATGAGGGGAATAGAAATGGAAGAAAACGATTTTTTTTTAAAGTGATCTATGTTTGTCTTCCATGGAACCTTTTTCCATCTTTTCAAAAAGAATTCCCTTGGCCAATTCTGGCATCTCTCAGGAAACTACAAGCCAGGGTAAAGCAGGAGCCTGCTGTAACACTTCATTCTTATGCATCATTTAAAAGGCATGCACTCTTTGTGTGATTTCAATAACACTGGACATACTGAGAATGGGGGTTATGTTAGGACCCCATAAATGATACTTCATCTCATCATTTAAGTTTGATAAACAAAGGAACCCTGTGAAAGAGAGAAGTTATATTTTAGAATGAAGTATCCCAATTTTTCAATAAGTTGAAGAAAACTTCAAGCCTATGATCAAAAAGACAAGAAAAAGTCTATAAAATAACACCCTTATTTTTAAAAAATTCTTTTTTTTTTTTGCAGAAGTGATATTTGGGAAGGCCGTCTATGATCTGTTAGTATATGAAGTACTTCTATAAAAATGAGAGAGACCTCTAAGACCCCAACTAAAAGAAAAGTCTCAGAATTAGCATGATATAGATTTTATTAGGGGGTATTTTGGGGTATAGTATATCAGTTTAAGCCTAAAGAACTACGTGTGATTGGTAGGGCTATAAGGTGTGCCTCCTAGGGAGTATTAGAGAAGAGACTGAAACTCCTCCTGGGTAAAACTATAGCAAAATTGAATTGAGACACACAGGTTTGGTTCAAGGACTACAAAATCGAAGGCAAGACAAAATTATTGGGCAGTACAATGTCAGTCACTCATATTCCCCTTACTTCAGAACTTGCAGATTCATGGCCAAATACCAGAATAGTATTGACCAAATACCGGAATGGCATTGACTGAAGAACAAGTAAAATCAAGAGCAACCAGGGCATATATACAGAACACAAGACAACTACAGCGCTGGGGCTAATCTCATCCCCCACAGCAGGAGATACTGGTGACTAATGCTAAGACTTCATTGACACATTTGGCAGTCAGCACTAGCAGCCTGGGAACAGACACTGTTCCTTCTAGAATCATCTCCATAGGAAGGTATTGGCAGCAAAACTGCTGTTTTTTTATACCAGAAGGCAGGAGACATATTACACTGGCATAAGATAAGAGAGAGAGAAAATCGAGCATAGGATGTCACTGGGTAGTTAAAAGTCTAAATTTTCTGATTGTAGATGACATACATCTTAAGAATGCTATAATTATTTAATAAAAATGTAAGAGTAATCCAGAGTTCTCACATGGTGAATAGGAGCATGGCCAGAGAAACACCAGTTTGCAGCAATCATAATGTTCTATTTTTATCCCCATGTTGGTGTGGCCTGAGAATCAAGAATTACATAAGAAAGGATTGCATAATATTGAAACTGCTTGTATTGGAATGAAGTGCTGGCTGGCCATGGTAGTCTTTATAAACAATGGAAAATCTCTTTTAATCAAATTGGCTTAGGTTTGGTCCATTGTAAGAGGCTGTGAATCTGATAACCTGTCAAGGTCATCTCCCTAATCACCATGAATGTCCTCAAGAATACTGCATTATTTTCATCTAATTGCCAAAGATCAGTGCACTTTGGCTTATTCTTAGTTAAGATTTATTATTTCGGAGCTGTGTATTCTAGAGTATAGTTTTAAAAATCATTCAAAACTACCATGATGATCATCTGCTTGAGTATTTTTAATACCAACAAATAATTTTCATAAAGATAGTCCATATTTTTATAACATGCCAGGTTTTTTCAGTTTCTTCATTTGATTACGGGATCCTATAAGAAGAGCAGATGAGAAAAAATTTGCTGAACTGACCACGGATAAGCAATTACTGAATGATAAAGTTGGATCTATACAACTGACATGTCTGGGCTGCTGATTCAAGCCAGCTCACTGAACCACACCACACCACCTTTTCTTCAGCACTTTCTCCCAATCTGTGAATCACTTAGCAAACTCGAACGTTATCCATACTCACACAACCAAAAAGGCTAAAACAATGGACTTCTTTAAACTGTATTACCAAGAAGCACCAGACAGTTCAATCTTCCTAAAGGTTTAATTCTTTTAAAGTAAAAGGTACTTTTTAGACTTTGAGTTTTCAAACTTTGCTTTTTTAGTGTCTTTAATGAAATGAATGCCAACATTGGTTTATTTGTTTCTCTTCTGGATGTTCTTACAAAACACTTGGTGGAGCGTTTTCTTCTCCAAGCTGTAATGCTGTTCTTTCCACAGCGTAATCCAACCACCCAGCCAGAGGACAGAAAAGGTGTCCCACACAGAGTTCCAGTTACTCTGTGAATTTATGCCTCTGGCGCAAGGAATAACCACATTATGCTAAAAATTTTCTACAGAGTAGAAATAGATAACAGAGAGAAGAAATGACTTTAATGACAGATTGTTTCTTCCTAGAGAGGCAAATATTATATTGTTGATCAGTCATACAGACACACACAATGTGTCCAATCTACTTCCTCATAAAATAATTTTATTAGTCTCAATCAAAGAACCCTTCAAATGACAGGTTTTTAATGAGCAACTGAAACAACTAAATCTAATATAATTCTACCTAATATTAGAAATTACAAGTGAAGAGAATGCCCACCATGCTATGATATCTGGAAATTCCCAGAGTTTGTGTTATATTTCATTAGTGTAACAATTTATACAACCCCAACACAAAAGAAACTAAATTATCTTCTCTTTAAAAATGAAATATGCGGCCTGGCGCGGTGGCTCAAGCCTGTAATCCCAGCACTTTGGGAGGCCGAGACGGGCGGATCACGAGGTCAGGAGATCGAGACCATCCTGGCTAATACGGTGAAACCCTGTCTCTACTTAAAAATACAAAAAACTAGCCGGGCGAAGAGGCGGGCGCCTGTAGTCCCAGCTACTCGGGAGGCTGAGGCAGGAGAATGGCGTAAACCCGGGAGGCGGAGCTTGCAGTGAGCTGAGATCCGGCCACTGCACTCCAGCCTGGGTGGCAGACCAAAACTCCGTCTCAAAAAAAAAAAAAAAAAAAAGAAATATGCTATAAATACTTCTTTTTCTTGATATCCTCTAGCAGAGGAATAAAATGATTCATATTAAACTCATATTAGCTTTGCATCATCACATATTTTTATTATTTTTTGCTTCTTCACTTCCCTTGTGGCTATACTTTAACTTTATTGAATTTAGGGGACAGTTTTGGAAACAAGATATGATACATCCAAGAAAACCTTATACTGAATTCATCTGAAGAATGCAAGAAATGACATTCTTAAAGCCCTGCAAAGGGTGCTCTAAATCATACATGAGTCTTTGGCAATCTTCATGTTTATATTTGACAAAACTGTCTAAGCCCAAATACTCAGGATAATGAGAAGCTCCTTTGACCTGTAATCTTTAAAAGACATTTCATATGAAAATATGAACACATATTATGTACAGTATATGTGTTAAATATGTATATGTAGATACTTGCATGCATATATATTTTTAAAACATTATTTTCGGAGTGACCATATCTGTGATATTCCTGATCATATAGAAAATATACATTGATTCTGAATGTAGTAAAAACTCCATTATAGTGTGAAAAATCTCTTGAAAGATTTCAGATAACACCAAATATAGCAGAAATTTATTAACATCATTCACCTAAGCAACAGTTAGAAAGCTAAATTTTTTGTTCATTCAAAATCCCTTTGCCTTACTTCCTAAGCCACCTAGAAGCCTAGAATTTTAGTCCTAGATTTTGAACAGATTTTAATGTTTCCACTCAAAATTGGGAAAATAAATCCTGCAGGTACAATCTTTTAGAATTGGTTTTACAGGCGCATGGTAATTATATGGCAGAATTTCTACCTTCGGATTAAAGAGAATATATTTTTAAAATATAGCCTCGCTTTAGACAGCAACCATCAAGGAAGGTCCGCAAGCAGAAATAGAAAAACTTTAATATCTCTTTTGCTCCCTCTGCTGGTTGGTTTCATAGAATGAAGAGTGGGTGCTTTGAACTCTCCTTTTTTTCCAGCCTCCTTACCAGCCTCAAAAATGCTAATATATTTTAATTTTCCCGGACTTTCAGGATTTGGGTGTCAGGACTTGTCTAGTTGATTAATGCTGTAATTGAGTTGTTGGATCTCTGTTTGTTTGAATTATAAATGACTAGCTAGAAGGAGACCATGAATATGGAAGTTCCAATAGATTAACAGTCCAGCAATTATTGAGCATGACTCAAAAGGGAACATACGACATTCTCGTCTTAAAGCAATATGATCTCAAGGAAGAAAAAGACACATGTATATAATATTACCCAACAATGAGGCAGTGTATAATTCAGGACTAAATTGTATGGTATCAACTGCATGTTCAAAGATTTGAAAAATTCATAAACAAGAGACAGGAGTTGGGCTGAAACTCAAAAATGACTGTTATAGAACACAAACTCAAAGGTAATAGGAGTAGCTATTGCAGGAGCAAGATACAGTGTCATCAATAATATGCTGATTTAAAATACAGAATATTATGTTTTAAAAAACACTGTAATTGGGAGTATAAATGACTTGCATCTTGAGCAGAAAGACTAAAAGACAAGCCAATCAAAAATAATAACTACAACAGCTTTTTAAGACAGAGACAGCACAATCAGACATAAATAGAAAGATCAAAAAGTTAAAAGGCAGAGGGACAAAATTAAGTGTAGCATTGTTATTAGTTTTCTCTTTGCTTTTTGTAAGTTTGCTTGTTTCTTTATGCAATCAATGTTAAGTTCTCATCAGTTTAAAATAATGGGTTATAAGATATTATTTTCAAGCCTCAGAATAATCTCAAATAAAAAACATACAACAGATACACACACAAAAAAAGCAAGAAATTAAAACATAACACCAGAGAAAACCACCTTCACTAAAAGGAAGACAGGAAGGAAAGAAAGAAGAAAGAGAAAGTCCACAAAACAACCAGGAAACGACAAATAACAAAAGTCCTGACTTACCAATAATAACGTTGAAAGTAAATTGACTAAACTATCCAATAAAGACATCGAGTGGCTAAACTGATTTTTTAACAAAGACCTAGTGATCTGTTGATTGCAAGAAACACACTTCACCTATAAATACAAACAGACTGAAAATAAATGGATAGAAAAAGAGATTCCACACCAATGGAAAGCATAATAGCACAGGAGTAGCTATGCTTATATCAGACAAAACTTGATTTTAAGGCAAAAACTCCAAAAAAAGAAAACAAAGGTCATTATATAATGATAAAGTGATCAATTCAGTAAGAGAATATAACAATTTTAAATATTTATCCACCCAACACCAGAGCACCCAGATATATAAAGTGAATGTTATTAGAGATAAAGTGAGAGATAGACTTAAATACAATAATAGCTAGAGACTTCAACAGTCCTCTTTCAGCATTGGACAGACTTCCCAGACAGAAAATCACAAAAAACATGGGACTTAATCTGCACCTAGACCAAATGAACCTAATAGATATTTACAGAACATTTCATCCAACAGCTGCAGAATACATATTCATCTCCTCAGCACATGGATCATTCTCAAGGATAGACCATATGTTAGGTCGCAAACAAGTCTTAAATCATTCCAAAAAATTGAAATTACGTCAAGTATCTTCTCTTTCCACAATGGAATAAAACTAGAAATGAGTAATGAGGAATTTTGGAAACTGTACAAACACATGGAAATTAAACAACATGCTCCTGAATGACTAGTGGGTCAATGAAGAAATTAAGAAGGAAGTTGAAAAATGTCTTGGAACAAATGAAAATAGGAACACAACCTATTGAAACCTGTGGGATACAGCAGAAGTTGTACCAAGGGGGAGTTTATAGCTGTAAGCACCTTCATCAAAAAAGTAGAAAAATATCAAATAACCTAATGATGCATGTTAACCAGAAAAGCAAGACAAACTAAACCCAAAATTAGTAAAAGAAAATAAATAATAAATATCACAGAATAAATAAGTGAGATTGAAATGAAGAAAACAATACAAACATAAAAGAAACAAAAAAAAGTTTTTTGCGAAGTTAAAGTCAACAAACCTTTGGTTACACCAATGAAGAAAAAAGGGAGAATATCTAAATAAAATCAGAGATGAATAAGGACACATTACAAATGATACCACAGAAATTCAAAGGATCATTAGTGGCAATTATGAACAACTATATCCCAATGAACTAGAAAGTCTAGCAGAAATAGACAAATTCCTAGACACATACAACCTGCCAAGACTGAACCATGAAGAAATCCCAAACCTGAAGAGACCAATAACAAGTAATGAGATTGAAGTCATAGTAAAAAGTATCCCAGCAGAGAAAAGCCCTGGACCCAGGATTTTCACTGCTGAATTTTACCAAACATTTAAAGAAGAATTAATACCAGTACTACTCAAATTATTTCAAAAAATAGAGGAGGAGGGAATATTTTCAAACTCATTCTATGAGGCCAGTATTACCCTGATAGCAAAACCGACAAAGACAAATTTTAAAAAGGCAACTACTGGCAAGTATTCTTGATAAACATCGATGCAAAAATCCTTAACAAAATACTAGCAAACCTAATTTAACAACACATTTATAAGATGGTTCATTGTGATCAAGTAGGATTTATCTCAGGGATGCAAGTATGGTACACCATATGCAAGTCAATCAATGTGATATATTGTATCAACAGAATGAAGGACAAAACCCATATGATCATTATAATTAATGCTGAAAAAGCATTTGATAAAGTTCAACATGCTTTCATGATCAAAACCGTAAAAAAAGTGGGTATAAAACAAATGTGCCTCAACACAATAGAAGCCATATTTAACAGGCCCATAGCCAGTATCAAATCGAATGGAAAAAAACCTGAAAGCCTTTCCTCTAATATCTGGAACAAGAAAAGAATGCCCATTTCACCACTGTTATTTGACATAGTACCGGAAGAAGTACTATGTCTAGTACTAGCTATAGCAATTAGACAAGAGAAAGAAACAAAAGACAATCAAGCTGAAAAGGAAGAAATCAAATCATCCTTGTTTGCAGATGATATGATCTTATATTTGGAAAAACCTAAAGATCCCACCAAAAAACTATTAGAACTAATAAAGAAACTGAGTAGAAGTTGAAGGATACAAAATCAATATCTAAATATCAGTAGCATTTCTATGTGATAACAGCAAACAATCTAAAAAAGAAATCAAAAAAGTAATCCCAATTACAATAGCTACAAATAAAATGCTTAGGAATTAATTTAATTAAAGAAATAAAAGATTTCTATAATGAAAACTATAAAACACTGATGAAATAAATTGAAGACACACCAAAACATGGAAAGATATTCATTCCATGTTCATGAATTGGAAGAATCAATATTGTTAAAATGTCCACACTACCTAAAACAATCCACAGATTATATGCAATCTCTACCAAAATATCAATGACATTATTCACAGAAATAGAAAAAAAATCCTTAAATTTATATGGAGCCACAAAAGACCCACAATAACCAAAGCTCCTCTAAGCAGAAAAAAACAAAACTGGGGGTGTCATATTATCTGACTTCAATTTATACCACAGAGGTATAGTAACCAAAACAGCATGGTACTCACATGAAAACAGACACATAAAGCAATGGAACAAAATAGAGAGCCCAGAAGCAAATCCATACATCTACAGTGAACTCATTTTCAACAAAGATGCCAAGAATATTGGGGAAGGTCAGTGTCTTCAAAAAATGGTACCGATGGTGCTGGGAAAACTGGATATCCATATGCGGAATAATGAAACTGGACTCCTTTCTCTTGTCATATACAAAGATCAAATCCAAATGGATTAAAGACATGTCTAACACCTTAGCCTATTAAACTCTCAAAAAAAAAATTGGGGGAAATTCTACAGGGCATTGGACTTTGCAAAGAGCAAGGCACAGAAAGGCAAACTTTGCATATTTTCACTTATGTATGGGAACTGAAAATTAAAAGAAGTGAACTTATGGAGACAGAGAGTAGAATGATTGTTACCAGAAGCTGGGAAGAGTTCTAGGGGAGTGGGGAAGGTGGGATGGTTAATGGGTACTGAAATATATGTAGCTAGAATGAATAAAATATAGTATTTGATAGCACAACAGGGTGACTACAGTCAACAATAATTTATTGTACATTGTAAAATACTAAAAGAGTATAATTGTATTGTTCATAACACAAATAAGGGATAAACGCTTGAGATGATGAATACCCCATTTACTTTTATGTGATTATTAAATACTGTATGCCTGTATCAAAATATCGCATGTACCTAATATATACTCCTACTATGTACCCACAAAAATTAAAAATAAATACAAATAAAAGAGAAGTCAGCAACTATTTTAAAATAAAATAAAGAATCTGCCTTTTGACTTCTCCCCAAAACACTGCCTTCTTCTCGTACATATAACTTCAAAACAAAGCAATAGCAATGACAGCATACTCAAACTTGACATAATGAAATTATCTATATTCCAGATGAAAATATATGCATCCTCTTCCTCAAAGTGAATATCCACATTCAGTCACCACGATTATCTCTGAGAGATATTCAGTCCTTTTATATTTAGTGCCATCACAAGCTAGTTTTGATATCCTGCTATTTATGGATCGCATAAAGTTAATAACCAATAATACACACTCTCTAAAATACTAGAGGAAGACAAGAAGACAGACATACTAGAGATTACTGTGGGGCCCTTCTCAATGATGTAAATCTTTCTCTTTATTTAAGGAGCTCTGAGTCTATTATTTGATTAGGTCAGGCAGGCAAGTTGGGAGGGACCATGAATTTCCAATGTGGTGCATCACCCAAGTCACTGCCAAACCTAGAAAGTTTTTAAGTGGGACCTTAATGGGTTATTATCAGTTTCAGTTCTAGGATCCTCATGATCACTTAGTCACTTCCAAAAGTTTTCTCAATGTCAAATTTTATTATCATCACTCTCACCCAGTTGATTATTATGAAAACCACATCACCTAGCTTGACCAATTAAGTGTTGCTGTGTGGCCTCAGTCAATACGGGATGCCACTGTATATGGTAGTATCATCCCAGCAAACATATAACAAACACTGCAGTCTTTTTCAAGAATGCTGCATTCCCCTTCTCAATGAATTTCTTAATATCTAATGAAGAAAGTGTTTCCTTTTTTATTTTTATTTTTTAAATTTTACTCTAAGTTCCAGGATACATGTGCACAACATGCAGGTTTGTTACATAGGTAAATGTGTGCCATGGTGGTTTGCTGCTCCTATCAATCCATCACCTAGGTTTTAAGCCCTGCATGCATTAGCAATTTGTCCTGATACTCTCCCTCCCCACCAACTGACAAGCCCCGTGTGTGATGTTCCCCTCCCTGTGTCAATGTATTCTCATTGTTCAGCTCCCACTCCTGAGTGAGAACATGTGGTGTTGGGTTTTCTGTTTCTGTGTTAGTTTGCTGAGGATGATGCTTCAGGCTTCCTCCATGTCCCTGCAAAGGACGTGATCTCATTCCTTTTTATGGCTGCATAGTACTCCGTGGTGTATATGCACCACATTTTCCTTATTCAGTCTATCACTGATCAGCATTTGTGTTAGTTCCATGCCTTTGCTATTGTGAACAGTACTTCAATAAACATACGTGTACATGTATCTTTATAATAGAATGATTTATATTCCTTATAATACCCAATAATGGGATTGCTGGGTGAAAGGTATTTCTAGTTCTAGATCCTTGGGTAATTGCTACACTGTCTTCCATAATGGTTGAACTAATTTACATTCCCACCAACAGTGTAAAAGTGTTCCTACTTCTCCACAGTCTCGCCAGTATCTGTAGTTCTTGACTTTTTAATAATCTCTATTCTGACTGGCATGAGATGGTATCTCATTGTAGTTTTGATTTGCATTTCTCTAATGATGAGTGATGTTGAGCTCTTCTTCATATGTTTATTGGCCACATAAATGTCCTCTTTTGAGAAGAGTCTGTTCATATCCTTTGCACTCTTTTTCATGGGATTGCTTTTTTCTTAAAAGGAACTTAAATTTTTTTAAGTTCCCTGTAAATTCTGGGTACTAGACCTTTGTCAGATGGGTAGATTGCAAAAATTTTCTCCCATTCTTTAAGTTGCCTGTTCACTCTGATGAGAGTTTCTTTTGCTGTGTAGAAGCTCTTCAATTTAATTAGATCTCATTTGTCAATTTTAGCTTTTGTTGCAATTGCTTTTGGCAATTTCACCATAAAATCTTTGTCCATGCCTATGTCCTGAATGATATAGTCTAGATTTTCTTCCAGGGTTTTTATGGTTTTGAGTTTTACATTTAAGTCTTTAATCCATCTTGAGTTAATTTTTGTACAAAGTGTAAGGAAGGGGTCCAGTTTCAGTTTTCTGCATATGATTAGCCAGTTTTCCCAGCACTATTTATTAAATAGTGAATCCTTTCCCCCTTGCTTGTTTTGGTCAGGTTTGTCAAACATCACATGGTTGTAGAAATGTGGTCTTATTTCTGAGCTCTCTTCTGTTTCATTGTTCTATATGTCTATTTGGTACAGTACCATGCTGTTTTGGTCACTGTAGCCTTGTAGAATATAACCACTGACCCCACAGAAATAGAAACTACCATCAGAAAATACTATAAACACCTCTAGACAAATGAACTAGAAAATCTAGAAGAAATGGATAAATTCCTGAACACATACACCCTCCCAAGACTAAACGAGGTAGAAGTTGAATCCTTGAATAGACCAATAAGAAGTTCTGAAATTGAGGCAGAAGAAATAGCCTACCAAAAAAAAAAAAAAAAAAATGCCCAGGACCAGACAGATTCACAGCCAAATTCTACCAGACGTACAAAGAGGAGCTGGTACCATTCCTTCTCAAACTATTCCAAAAAATTAAAAAGGAGGAACTCCTCCCTAACTGATTTTATGAAGCGAGCATCATCCTAACACCAAAACCTGGCACAGACAAAAAAAAAAAAAAAAAGAAAACTTCAGGCCAATAACCCTGATGAACATCCACGCAAAAATCCTCAATAAAATACTGGCAAACTGAATCCAGCAGCATATCAAAAAGCTTATCCACCACAATCAAACCTGTTTCATCCCTGTAATGCAGGGCTGGTTCAACATACACAAATCTATAAATGTAATCCATCATATAGACAGAACCAATGACAAAAACCACATGGTTATCTCAGTAGATGCAGAAAAGGTCTTCAATAAAATTCAACATCCCTTCATGTTAAAAACTCTCAATAAACTAGGTATTGTTGGAACATATCTCAAAATAATAAGAGCTATTTATGACAAACCCACAGCCAATATTATACTGAATGCGCAAAGCTGGAAGTATTCCCTTTAAAAACCAACACAAGACAAGGCTGTCCTCTCTCACCACTCCTACTCAACATAGTATTGGAAGTTCTGCCCAGGGCAATCAGGCAAGAGAAAGAAAGCAAGTGTATTCCAATAGGAACAGGGGAAGTCAAATTGTCTCTGTTTGCAGACAACATGATACTTTATTTAGAAAACCCCATCGTCTCAGCCCAAAAGCTCCTTGAGCTGATAAGTAACTTAGGCAAAGTCTCAGGATACAAAATCGATGTGCAAAAATCACAAACATTCCTGTACACCAGCAATAGACAAGCAGAGAGCCAAACCATGAGTGAACTCCCATTCACAATTGCTACAAAGAGAATAAAATACCTAGGGTAAAATAACTAGAAATGCAGCTAAAAACATACGTAAAGGATCTCTTCAAGGAGAATTGCAAACCACTGCTCAAGGAAATAAGAGAGGACACTAACAAATGGAAAAACATCCCATCCTCATTGATAGAAAGAATCAACATTGTGAAAAATGGACATACTAACCAAAGTAATTTGTGGATTCAATGCTATTCCCATTCAAACTACCTTTGACATTATTCACAGAATTAGAAAAAACTACTTTAAAATTCATATGGAACCATAAAGAGCCAATCAATAGCCATGTCAATCCTAAGCAAAATAATAAATAGACAAGTCAATCCTAAGCAAAAAGAGTAAAGCTGGAGGCATCATGCTACCTGAGGGAACTGTTTTCAATATCCTCTTGAGGAATAAACTTAGAGGGTATCCAGTCTCCCTTAATTCTTTAGATTTATCTTTCTTCAATATACAAATTTATTTCTGTCATTTCAACTTCATTTGATACATTCCACTGATGAGTTCAGGCTTCAGACAACCAACCAAATGATCAATTAGAACCACTTTCAGGTGCACAAGCTGATGCCGTGCATTGAATCTATTTATCTATTTCTGCAGATATTGATGCGTTTATGCATTCATTCAACAAGGATTTATTCAGCATTTGCAAGCTATCAGACAATATTGCAAGCATTAATAAAGCAAACAAAACTTCTGAGTTTATGAAGTTTACAGTTGATAGGAGAAGAGTGAAGACAATAAAATAAATAAATATTTTAAAATATGTAGTGCATTTGAAGGTAATTAGCACTCCAGAAGGAAACAGAGCATTCCAAGGAAGATTAGAAGCATTGAGATGTACAATTTTACATAAGGGGGATCAGATTAGGCACTTTGAATAAAATGACATTAAGTAAGCAGAGAGAAGAATAATTGTTCTGTAGGATTTTCTTTAGAAAACTCATAGTTTTAGAAATACCTCATTTTCCTCATTTACATCCTTTGTTAATAAAATTTGCTAAAACTTATCAACATTTTACATTAACAAATACTATATAGCAACCGGTTTTTCACTGGCCCTCTAAAGTTCGTGGAATACAAGAATTCAAACATGTTCTTTCCATCTTAGTCAACTCATAACAAGCTTACTCATTGTCTGACAAAATTCTTCCTAATCACCACAAACTATGGTAGAATTACCACTGGGAGCTAGATGTGTATTATGAAATAGAAATATAATGTTAAGACTTAAGCACCTTGATCAAGGGTAGTTGAAATTCCTTTTCAAATAAAGCATTAATCTTCAGAGAACGCATGAAAAAGCCTAGCAACACCTTCCAACTTGTCAGTAAGTATACATGTATTGGCTCTTCTATTTCAACTGGCATACTTTAAAGGAAACATCCAAGTCATAGATTTTGAATGGGGAAATTAATTATTGATTTGTCTCTGAGCAAATAATTCAATTAAAGCTATATTCTCAGAGAATGGTTAGTTTAAGAAATTTAATATAGAAACTCATTTATTGTTTAAAGTTTTTGTGGATCACCTCAAATACCAAAACAGGTAATTTTTATGGAAACTATAAATAGGTTATAATGTAGAATAAGCACACTAATAATAAGTAACTCCAATGACCTCCTTTTTTACATAGCAAATCCTTATTGAAAATGCCAGAGCCACAACCTCATGTTAATGAATGATATGACAGAGAAATGATTGTTTCAATAAAGATATTCCTAAGGCAATCAGCTTTTTCTAGGACTAATTATTGCTCTATAAAGATTAAGTACATCAAGATGGAGATGATATAACTTCTTATGGCCCACTTCAGTGGAAACATTTATTTTCAATGTATTGGCTGAAACTAGTGTTTGTTTGCTACCTTCCTGTCCCTTACATTGTATTATTTTAAAACATAATCTTATGTCATCATCACAGAATTCCTATTGAGCAGGTATAATTACACTCCTTTTAAAGATGGGGGATCTAAGGCTCCAAGGTAGATGGACCTCCCTGAGATCATACATACAAGTGATTAAGTGGCAGGACCAGAGCTAGAGTTCAAACCCTTTGATCCCACTTTACCACACTCTGCACTGCCCTGTGGCTCTCTCTCTGCCAGCCTGGCACTAGGACAATCCCTTGTAATACCTTCTTTTCTTACGACCCGCCTATATTTACTACATTTTTTTTCAGTTTACTATTGATTAGGAAATCACGTCCATAACAGAAAACTTATCTGTCATGTTTCAATCACCAAATTTGCCTCTATAGTAGAGTAAGGAATTTAATAAACAAATAAAATAGTCACACGTTTTCAAAGAGTGAAAACTTTTCCAGAGTCCTGTTTGTTTTTAATAGAACATGAAATATACACTGATTCATAGAGAAATGTGGGAAGAAGTCTTTTGCTTCAAATACTGAATAAAAATTTCTCTATATATGTTCAGATACAAAGTCTCATAAAAATATTAATGTCTTGGCCACAACAAATAAGAAATTATATATAATTTTCTTGTGCTTATATGCCACCATATCATTAATTATATTACAACTAGTGCTATTCCTGAAAAGAGGATCAATTCCTTTGTCTTCAGTACTGTGATTATGAAGATCCCTAATAAAACTTACACACAATTTAGATATATTGCTTATGTTGTTTTTAGATGACTAAATCACTGCTAAATAACACTCATAATGCTTAATTATTTTTAAAAGTCCACCTTAATTAGTAAGTCCTTAACATATAATATGAATACATTACATAATTTCAGATGTCTCTAAATCTTAAAACTGTAATTTCACATAGTCCTGTAATTTCCTCCATGTTAAAAATGCCTGTTCTAGTAACATCGTCTCATTCCAGAGAAATTTCCTCACTAAACAATAAAGTTCTTAAAAAGATAAACCACACAAAAAGTTCTATCAACTTTGTATCAGCAAACCAGTTTCTCTCCAAAAACAAAATCAAATGGACAACTGCTTTTCATGTGAAAAATATTACATTTTGAAAATTTCAATTTGGTCAAGAATTTTAATATTTAAACTAAATATCTTCCATTTCTTCTTTATTAAATGTTAAAGCATATCTCAGAGTAGAAATTGCATCCTGATACAATTATCATGTTTGAAATCCTCAAATTCTCCTCTTGGGAGGATATAAGAGGCCCAAAATTAAGGGTATGGCTCTTTGAGTTTCCTCATAGCAATCTCTCCTTGAGCCCTGACTATAAAATATTCAGGATTAAAAAAGACCAGATTGATGAATAAGTAAAAAGTATCTGAGTGCCACTAACTGTCCATGAGCCAGGATTATGCAGGTGTTAAAAAGCAAGTTCACAATTGTGCTCACAATGTCTCACAGCTATCCACACTGCACAGGTTACCTCAATTAAGCTCCCTAAGCAGCCTAAACATTAAGCAGAGCAAGTATTTTTATCCTCATTTCCCCATTAGAAAACTGAGGCTCAGAAAGATTCAAATGACTTGACCAATGTTACTGGCAGTATCAAGGCTTGAATCCAGGTCTCTAATTCCTGATAGATGCTATCCCACTGCATTGAGTTAGATTTTGAACTGAACATGTCTGATACCAAAGTATGTGCTTTTACAACTATATTGTATTGCATTACCAACATATTAATAAACCCTTATAGATATTCTTAGTTCTAGCACTTATAATCTGTGGTATAAATTTAGAAGGCAATATTACGAATGATACCATTTCAGTAAAATCAAAGATCACAAATGATATCTGGGTTATATTAAACTTCTATTTATATCACCTCTATAGTATTACACTTTTGTATTTCATAAAAACTATCGTCCTAAGACTTAAAACAGTTTGTCTCATTACTTATTTTTGTATAAATATCTAACTTATAAAAGGAAATGTTATTTCCAATGATTTAGAGCTTTATGAAGAAAACATATCCTAGTCATGAATTTTACCTGAACATAGAAGAGAAATAAAAAGACCAGAAAAAAAAATAGATTATACAGTCTAAACATCACACACACCGAAAAAAATCCCTTAGGAAGTGAACCTTCACTATTAAAGAAGACCAAGGACCAGTTTAGGCCAACGACAGGCAGCTCAGGTAAGAAAAATCACTTTTTCTCTCATCTTTCACCTATATCCATACATGTATAATAATACATTGGCATCTCAATTCCCCTAGTTTTTTCATTCTCTCTTCTTGGTAACAATATTTCTTCAGTCTAATGCTTTTGTCTTTCTTTCTATTCTTCATTTCAAGTTCATTATTTTTGCATGACTTTATTGTTTCCCAGGGCTTCTGAAGTCATCCTCACTCCTTGTTTAGACCCTTGATCTTTGAGATGTCCATCAATCCTTGACCATGTTTGGAAATATGCCTTGAGATCAAACATAATTTAGTAACCACACACACTTTGACACCTGTGCATGGGATCAAATAAACTGGAAAGAGAAGGAAACGTGTAGAAATTGGGAGGAGGCACAATCCTTGGGAATATAAAATTTTTACATGTCAATCTGTTACTCAGAATGAGGTCTCAACAAAACCAGCAAAGTATTGTCAAATAATTTTACCTTATTTTCCTTGGAGATAACACTTTCTAAATTTTTCAGATGTGATTTATTTAGGCTAATCATAATTTTTATCTGAATTCAATAAAAAAAGAATTAGTCAAATCAGGCGTTATCATTTCTTTTTATCAAAGTAAAAGCTAGTAGTTTCCTGGATAAGAGGATAAGAGATAGAAACAAAGTACCACCCAGTATTAGCCTGACAATGGTTAGTAAGATAAAACAAATTAGCTTTACTGCAAATAATGATAATTAAAATTTTTCTTTAAATCGATTATTAGCACCTTTTTTTCCTTTCAAAACAAATAGACTTATTCAAAACTGACATTATAGATATCATACACTATCCATAGCAAAGATAACCAAGATAAGCAGTTGTACTTATATAAATTAATGGTGTACATCTGAGTGGGAGTAAACAAAAGGTGTTTGTACTCTATTTCAGTATGGTAATGACAAGTGCAGAGATAAGAAGCACATTACTCTAAAGCCCAGAGGTAGCATTCTGACAACTCAGATGCATCTCGTCAGGGCAGGTGGTTAAAAGGTGAGGACAGCCCTTCTATTAGATCTGGCAAGTGTGCTGTTAATTGAAGAGTGCAATCCAAGATCTATAATTGCTTCTGAAAAAAAAAAAAAAAAAACAGGTAGCAACAAAGTTTAGTATATTAACTGTCAAAACACATCTGCTGAAAGAAATAGTTAACACCACGAGGCCCAAGAAACACAGAGTAGATGTTAAGATCAGCCATGTTGCAGCACAATAAATGCTTTGATGGGACATTAGACCAACTTACGCTTGTCTGAAAGTTTGCATAGTTAACTCTGCTGTTTTAGAATCCAAATTGACTGCTTCATAAAAGTGTTAAGTGTCAAAAGTTCACACAATAGAGATATTTCAAAAAACTGAGGTCATTGAATATTTGCCATCAAATACCAGATATCACATAATGCAAAAGTAATCAAGTAACAGAAAGGGAGAAATAACTAAACAGTCAAAGCAGCCATCACATAATCTATCTCCTAACGCCCCAAAGTTATCTTATAGAGGAAACAACTCAGCATCTGCTTACTATTATTTAAACACCCTTTCAACAGATTTTTAACATATAGCTTCAGAGTCCACATATGAAATTGAAGAGTTACACTCAGAAGAGAAAAAAAAAAAAAAAAAGTCAGATGACAGACAATGGCCAGTCAGGAATAAAAGAACGAGAGAAAAGCCATAAAAATAACACAAAGAATACAAGCATGAGAGATGGAGTCCACTCAGTTCAAGCAGCAAACTAAACTATTTCACTAACCTTGATTTTCGTGTTCTTGTTGCAATGGTAACACATTGAATTACATTCACACTTACATGTAGCTAATAGCAATAGGATATTTTTAAGAGATTAAGTTCAGAAAGTTTTAAGAGAGTAAGTTTTGAGAGAGTAAGACTTCCCAAGCTAATTGGTACCTCCAGAAAGTAGAAACCCAAGGTCAGGATGTAGCTGAATTTTGGAAATTTCACCTGTATATTCGTTTCTTTCATTGATAAATTACATAAAAATGAGCTTCTCCTCAAAGCCCCAACTAGGTACCACTAATAAACAGAAGTCTCATTTACAAGCCAAATATAAAATGATAGCATTTGTTCTCAGAGTAAATAGTGACATGTTACATGTGGGATTAAAATAGCCCTACTTGAAGCTGGCTAAAGACTATTGGGTTAGATGGAGAAGACCTAAACTGCACACAGACAGGTAAGAAACAGTTAAACAGCAACCTATAAAGAAAGATAAAGTGGACATATCTTTATCTCCTCTTTATTCCAAGTAACTGAAAATGGTAGGAAAGAATTAAAGAAATGGGTATTTCTAAATGTAACCTACAAATCAATGCTAAAGGAGGGAAAGCTTCTAGATGATGCTCGTCTTTGATGTAATTATTTTACCATCTAAATTCAAGTTATAGGAGCTTTTCCAAATTAAGGAAGTGCAAGAAAGATTTTTTTATATACGCAATAGCTAGAATGCATTCTAACTGAAGCATAGTGTATTTGTCCATTTTTATACTACTAGGAAGAAATACCTGAGACTGGGTAATTTATACAGACAAAGGATTAATGGACTCACACTTTCACGTGACTGGGGAGCCCTCACAATCATAGCAGACAAGGTGAAGAAAGAGCAAAGGCACATTTTACATGGTGGCAGGCAAAAGAGCATGAGCAAGGGAACTGCCCTTTATAAAACTGTCAGATCTCATGAGACTTATTCACTATCACAAGAACAACATGGCCAAAACTCATTCCATGATTCAATTACCTTCCACTAGAACTCACCTACAACACATGGGGATTATGGGAGCTACAATTCAAGATGAGATTTGGGTAGGGACACAGCCAAACAATATCATTCTGTCCCTGGCCCCTCCCAAATCTCATGTCCTCACATTTCAAAACCAAGCACGCCTTCTCAACAGTCCCCCAAAGTCTTAATTCATTACATCATTAACTCAGAAGTCCACAGTTCAAAGTTTCATCTGAGACAAGGCAAGTCCTTTCCATCTAATAACCTGTAAAATCAAAAGCAAGTTAGTTACTTCCTTCATACAAGGGGAATACAGGCATTGGAAAAATACACCTGTTCCAAACGGGAGAAATCAGCCAAAATGAAGGGACTACAGGCCCCATGCAAGTCTGAAATCCAGTGAGGCAGTCAAAACTTAGAGCTCCAATATAATCTCCTTTGGCTCCATGTCTCACATCTGGGTCACACTGATGCAAGAAGTGGGCTCTAATGGCCTTGGGCACTTCTACCTCTATGGCTTCGCAGAGTACAGACCCCCTGCCACCTGCTTTTACAGCCTGGCATTGAGTGTCTGAGCTTTTCCTGGCCCACAATGGAAGCTGTCAGTGGATCTACCATTCTGGGGTCTGCAGGACAGTGGCCTTCTCATAGCTCCTCTAGGCAGTGACCAAGTGAGGACTCTCTTTGGGGATTTCAACCCCACATTTCCCTTCCACACTGCCCTAGCAGAGTTTCTCTATGAGGGCCCTGACCCGGCAACAAACTTCTGTCTGGACATCAGGCATTTCTCTGCATCCTCTGAAATCTAGGTGGAGGTTCTCAAACCTCAATTCTTAACTTCTATGCATCCTCAGATTCAACACCGCAACAAAGCTGCCAAGGCTTGGGACTTTCACCCTCTGAGGCTACAGCCCAAGCTGTACCTTAGCCCCTTTTAGCCATGGCTGAAGCAGCTGGGATGCAGGGCACCAAGTCCCTAACCTGCACACAGTAAAGGAGGGGCTCTGAGCCCAGATCACAAAACCATTTTTTCCTCCTAGGCCTCCAGGTCTGTGATGGCTGCTGTGAAGGTCTCTGACATGCCCTGGAGACATTATCCCCATTGTTTTAGTGATTAACATATGGCTCCTTGTTACTTATATAAATTTCAGCGGTTGCCTTGAATTTCTCCCCAGAAAATGGGTTTTCCTGTTTTAATGGATCATCAGGCTGCAAATTTTTGCAGTGAACCAAGATTGTGCCATTGCACTCCAGCCTAGGCAACAAGAGCAAAACTCTGTCTCAAAAAAATTTTTTTTTCAAACTTTTATGCTCTGCCTCCTCTTGAACACTATACTGTTTAGAAATTTCTTCTGTCAGATACCCTAAATAATCTCTCTCAAGTTCAAAGTTCCACAGATCTCTAGGGCAGAGACAAAATGCCTTCAGTCTCTCTGCATAGCAAGAGTGACCTTTACTCCATTTCCCCACAAGTTACTCATCTCCATATGAGACCACCTCAGCCTGGACTTTATTGTCTGTATCACATCAGCATTTTGGTCAAAGCCATTCAATAACTCTCTAGGAAGTTTCAAACTTTCCCACATTTTTATATCTTCCTCTGAGCCCTCTAAACTCTTCCAACCTCTGCCTGTTACCCAGTTCCAAAGTTGCTTTCATATTTGGGGACATCTTTAGAGCAGCACCCCATTATTCTGGTACCAATTTACTCTATTAGTCCATTTTCATACTGCTATGAAGAAATACTTGAGACTGGGTAATTTACACAGAAAAATAGGTTTAAAGGACTCACATTCCACATGGCTGGGGAGGCCTCACAGTCATGCCAGAAGGCAAAGGAGAAGCAAAGGCATGTCTTACATGGCCACAGGCAAGAGAGCCTGTGCAGGGAACTGCCCTTTATAAAACCAACCACTATCACAAGAACAGCACAGGAAAATCACACACCCATGATTCAACTATCATCCAGTGAGTCCCTCTTAGGACAGATGAGAATTATGGGAGCTACAATTCAAGATGACATTTGGGTGGGGACACAGCCAAACTATATCACATAGTAAACCTCCTGCACTGAATGGACTTGAATAGTATCTCATAGAAACTGACATAACCAAAGTATAATTTCAAGAACTGTGTATCACATAAACTAGTTCATTCAGACACTCAGAGGTCTTTCATAAACAGTCCTTCCATAATCCAATAATTTGGAGAAGTTCATTTCATGGAGTATGTAAAAGCTTTGGGAAGCCCTATATTCAAGTAGCCTGTTTACCTTTCTATAATCTGGTGTTCTTAAAAAATTATTTGACCATGGAACTACTTTTTCATATAAAAAGTATTAATACCTTTTGCAATAATGCTCCAAGGAATATAATTTTAAAACCATACACCTTGAGAAATTAATGAAGTTTACCTAAATTCTAAATGTTTAACAACTACAGACATGGAGATACCTTTTTCAATTTGCATGTGATACTAAGTACAAGAAAATTGTAAGTTCAGTCTGAGCTTTAGTGAATTAGTTTGAAATGTGGCATCATTTAAGAAACAAAGTTCTAATTCTGTTTGGCTTTGAAATTGGAAAAGTTAGTCTTGATGTACCTCAGTATGTAAGACTGAGAAAATTATTAAGTAAGATTTGTGTCTTAACCATTTTACACTCTATCCAACACATAATATGTACTCAAAATAGTAACTGTATGATAAGAAAACCAGTAGGTAACAAAGAACTGGGTCTACAGACAAAGAAAATGACCTAGATTGAATGAGGACAGAATTTCCCTTAAAAAGTCCAGTTCACACTGTGGTACATATATGCCATGGAATACTACGCAGCCATAAAAAAAAATCACAATCATGTTCATTGCAGCAACATGGATGTAACTGGAAACCATTATCCTAAGTGAATTAATGCTGAAAACAGAAAACCAAATATTACATGTTCTCACTTGTAAGTGGGAGCTAAACACTGGGTACACATGGATACAAAGATAGGAACAACAAACACTGAAGATTCCTGAAGAGGAGGGAAAGGGGAGCAGGGAAATGCGTTGGAAAATCACCGATCAGGTACTATGTTAATCATTCAGGCAACGGGATCTTTTAGAAGCCCAAACCTCAGCATCATGCAATTTATACATGTAATAAACCTACATACAAATCCCTTGAATCTAAAAAAACTTTAAAAAAATTCATTTCATCAGTGCCCTTATAATGAAGAATTGGTGTTTAACAACAGACCAATAGGCAAGCATACCGAAGCATTATTTATATATGTTCATTCATTTATGTAACACTCCATTCAGCAAAGTCTTTTAAGTTACCATGTATTCCTGTGTGTTAAAGAGGGCAAGTTTTCTCTTGACTTCTGTCTTTGTCACTTCCCTTTGTTCCCTTGTTCCCTCACCTCTTTCAGAATATTAATCTGTGAGGAATCTCACCTATGAGCCCTTTTGTTGTCACCTTATATAAAATAGCAACAGTCTTCACACACCCACCCACCCACCCAAAACAGCATTCTCTGCTATTTTTCTTCACAAGCACCTAATATCATCTGACATACTGTGTATTTACTTATCTGTTTATTGTCTGTTTTGCCTACAGAATACAAGGTCTATGAAGTCTTACCTGTTCTGTTCATTCCTGTGTCTTCATATCCTTGAACAGTTCCTGAATTATTTATTAATTCATTACTATATTAATATTACTTTTATATATATTTATATTATTTTATATATGACTGCAATAGCTATTTTTATTAATAGAACATTTTTGTTTTTACATTAATCAAGTGTAGACTAATTTTTGCTTTAATTGTAGCAATGAACATTTATCCAGTGATATTCAGAGAAATTCCAGTGTTGGATCAGTTTCTGTTCTTACTTTTTTTAAATATGTATCAAGCACACATTATGTATATGTGAGATACAGCAAAACACCCATTTCTAGTACATGAAAATTTATGTGTTTATCCACATAACTGTACAATTAAGAACTGTTATAGTTCTGTATGACACAGTTTAGAAATGAATAGAGAACAGTCATGCGTATATGTAGCTCTCGTGATATTAAAAGATATTAGAAGTGTTCTGCTGTGGCTGAAAGGGGGACATTTATGTATAACAGGAAATTAAAACACAATTATTGTAATTGATATAAATATTTTTTAACTTTTATTTTTCTTTGAGAGATGAATTTTTGCCATGTTGGCCAGGCTGGTCTCAAAATCCTGGCCTCAAGTGATTCCCCCACCTTGGCTTCGCAAAGTGCCGGGATTACAGGTGTCAGTCACTGCGCCTGGCCTGTAATTGATATGAATCCTTAGTTACCCATTCAATAGTCTAAACCTTCTCTCAGGTCAGGGAGTCTAGAAATAATAGAAATTTATTTTTTCCAGCCATTTTTGTAGCTCAGGGGGCCATGAGACATAATTCTGGAAAATACTACGTAGAAAAAATCTGATTGCTTCTGGAAAATATTCCAGCCTTAAAAAAAGAGATATACAAGTTGAGTGATCCCATTTAACCCCTGCTCTTTCTTTTTTCTCTAGATGCCATTACACTGGGACTAGTGCCAAGAGCCTTAGCAGTCCTCTGTGACTGCACTTGAGCCTAAGGATAAGGCCAGCATCCTGACACAGGCTGAAAGTGCCTGGATTCTTTGCTGACATCACCAAGCTAGTTAACCATTCCCATACAGTCTACTTCTGGGCTTCCTATTCATCAACTTAAACATCCTAATGGTTTAAGACAACCTTAGTTTTCTGTTACATGTAATCAAAGCAGTCTTTTTTATTTATTGAGCATCCATTTTCTGTGTGGATCTCAAACACAAATCACTTTCCCACTAAAGAAAATGAATTATAAACCCTACCTTCACATAGTGAACCAGAGAAAGCAGACAGCAGAAAATATGTTGACATAGATACACAGATAAACAATTGTTCAGAGAGCTACCAGGTCAAGTAAACACACTAAAATGATTTATTAGATTGAGCAGTCAGGATTTCTGCAGAGTATATAAGGGTGAAGCAAAGGGATTGTATAAATTCATTGATAAAGACTATAATTTGATCAATCGTATTAAAAAATTAGAATAAAGACCTGAAACTGAAAAGAGACAATTCCAAGATACCCATGGGATTGCCAGGCAAAAAAAGGAAGAACTATGATAATACAAAAAATGAGAGTCCCAAATGATCAGAAAAGCCTCCTTCTTGGCCCCTCTAGTCTTATCTCCAGTCCCTAGCAATATCATTAGTCCATGAAGAAGTATCTATTTTTTTTTAAATTGTGTGTTTAAATTAATTTATAATGAAACTAACATAGGTATTATTCTGTTTTAAGATTTAGGCATATTAAATAAATCACTTCATTAATCCCAAATTCAAAGACCGCTGTTTATTTTTTTACATTGGTATCTTGATGGATTGAATTCTACCTAATAAAAATTTCCTTAATTTTGTTGCATTTAGTAAATATCTCCTCCCTCCCCAAATTCTATATCTAGATAAAGTTATTTCTCTTATACATGTCCATTCAGAATATCTCTACCTGAACCAAGAAATAGAGTTTGGGTCTTATGATAACTAGTTGGGCACTTCATGAAACGTCTGTGAAATGAGGTGTGAGCTCTCAGCCCATAAAACAATAATTCCCATTCTTTACCACTAGATTCAGAAAACATGGACTCATGTTTGAAACATTTCATGAGGTGGAGGAAGAACTCCTAACATGTGATATAGTATATCCAGCTCCTTGGTGTGCTGAAGCCAAGATACATTTCGGAATTTGTTAAACAAAATTATAATAGTTAGCTGTACTGAGGTATCAGCCTGTGTCCCAAACATTCTCTCACTTTCTTTCTCACTGTATCTCAGAGCTTGAATTTTCATATGGCAAAATCGGGCACAGAGAATTATTGGATGCACAGTGGAGAACACTGGAGAAACAGATGACTTCTTGTCTAAGAAGATGTATTATTGCTGTTTTCCTAACTACATCGAGACTATTCAACATCTTTTCCTGGGCAGAAAAGGATTATTTACAACACATATTAGCCTGGACCACTAATAGAGAAGAGCGAGTAATGACAAAATTTCATTATTTCAGAGGTCTCAATGATTTTTTTCATGTCAAATGCAAAATATCTCAAGTTCCAAGCATTTTGCATGATGTTTCTATTATTGTAATATGCCCAATTTTAATATGTAATTTAGAAATCTAAAGCTAAAGTCCTTTGTTCTCAATCTTTTGTGTCCAAAGTAATTCATGTTATTCAAGTCAAATTTTCCATCACGTGGTGAATTTTTCTACTGCTAAAGGGAACTTTATATTTCCCATCTCTAGGATCTCTTGGACTACAGTTAAGGTATTAAAAAAATAAAAAATCAGTACTTTTACTAGAAAATCTGCTCAAATCTGAGTTCTGGATAGGTAAATTCACAAGTATGACATTCAATGACAAACCATTGTCCATGAATCCTAAGAATATCAATAATAAATAGAATGTATTGTAAACTGACTGTGTGCCAGGCACTTGCCAAGCCATTTCACTTGGCAATGTAAATATACACTTATACAAGGCCTTTATTTCCAAGTATTTCTACTAATACTCCATTGTATTTTCATGTGATAACTCAAAGGCAAGTATCATCTCTCTTTCTTTTATGTATGAAAAAGCTGTGACAAAATCCATGCTTCTGTTTATGTAAAAATGAAAGCAACAGCTTAATGTTGGAAGGAAGTCAGGATGCAGAACAAAGTCTGATATCATTATATGCTTCTAATTTTTGCTTAATAAAATATTTTCTCTGAAATTACAATACATTATATATACTATGCACTAGCATTCTCAAAATGCTTTTTCATACAGTATCTCATTTGAACTTCACAATCACCCTTTAATGGGTGTGTGTGCATATGTTTTTCAAATGGGACAATAATATTTTTGTCATTGTCCAAAAGTAAAAATAATCCAATTTTTAAGATAAAAGCAGACACTAAAAGATGTCAAAGTGACTTACCCAAGTTCACATAGCTTCACTTCTGGACATCTAGTAGGTACCATGCTCTTCTCACATAGCAAATCACAACAAAAAATTGGCTTTTTCCTTTTCTATAAAAATGTTAAAATATATTGCTCTCATTTCTTAAAATCACCAAGGAATTTTTACTAGACATCAATATTGTTCTACTTCTCTCTCTTTATAAGTTAAAACACCGTGAGACTGGCTTTCTAATCAGCATACCAGCTACCAATACTAAAACTGTCCTTCAAGGCAGTCACCTTGAAAATCTTTAGTCCCATTACAAGCATAACTGACTGATCAAAACATGTTAAAATGTTTTAGGAGTTACTTTGAAAATCAGGTTACAAGCCACAAAAGAATATCACTTTCTTTACTTAATGGTCACACCTCATTTAAAAAAAATTAATAACGGTTTAATCACTCACTTTCTTTACCAGATGAGCCTCTGATTTCTTTGGACCTTTCCCAAATATAATATTTTTGCTCAAAGCATGAAAAATTTTTACTGTGAAATACAATTTTCAAGGTTTGCATGGTCTTGTGGGACAATTCCACAAGAGAAATTCCAAGAATGAGTTGTCCAAAGGTGGCATCCCTGAAATGAGTATGAAGCCTGCCAAGTTGATGACTTTGATGGAACTAACTTTTCCTTAGTGTGTAAGTTTTTAAGTTTTACTTCAAAATAAGTTTTATTAAAAAATAAGCTTGTCACACCTCATGTACTATATGATTTTGTATGCACACAGTGCCTAAGAGGGAATTTTACATAGATTTTGTCTAAAAAGAGGAAGCTATTCGCATGGCTGCCAAAATTAAGTCCTCTAGAGGGTGATTTTCTGAACTAGCAATGATTCCATTGCCAAATAACTTCTGTTTTGTACAATTTAGCAAGTTTCAATTCAATCTACCAATTTTCCCATTATGCCACTTTTAAGAGAGGAGATCGTTTTAACCCCAGTAGAGCATTTCAGTAAATTGCCCACTATAGAAACGCTAAGGATATGTTATAACGCCTCTTTTCTCCCACAGAAATAATACCTTTCTGACACTTTGACAAGTTAATGAAGCATTTCTCTCCCATCTGAAAAAATCAGTTGGCATTCCTTCATCAAGCAAGTAAGCTTCCAAGTGTTTCTTCATTTGACCCTCAAAACACCTTTTAGCACTTTTCTTATGAGTGATGTCAACTGGCATGCAAGTCACTTGGTACATTCCCAGACCTTTTAAAAATAATTCCATCACATTGGTTAATCCTAGGGGGTCTCTCTAGAACTAAGTGCACTTGTAAAACTGTTCACAAAAAGGTCTCCTATTTCTGTCTCTACTTCCTTTAACACCCTAGTTATATTTTACTTGGACGAAGAAACACATCAAATTGCAATGCTTAGAATAATGGTCCATTTTTAACTGCTTCAAGGAGCCTGTTCCCTGCACCTTCATCCTTCTTACTAATAAATTTGATTAAGGTAAATCCTCTTTTGTGAAACCAGAAACCAAATTTTTCTGCTATTCTCCCAGTGCTTGCATTTGGCTTCAGTCTCCATTAATTAGCCACTTGGATCTTTAAAAGTCCCCACCTCTTTTTCCTTGTCTATGTATATACTCTTTAAAAGCCTGTCAGCAGTCAGTTGAAATGTTTAGTCTTACTTGAAATTAATTTTCCACTTTTATTGTTCCAATTATTTGGCAGGTTTTATGGCTTTATAATAATTCCCTGGAGCCCTTTGAACCTGTTACGCCTTTTATGTTTATGCTAGATGTGTTTCCTTAGCAACACATTGATTCTGCTGACTGTCTGTTACATGACATGTAGGTAGTGAACATGTCCAAGCTGTGAATATGAAGATAATTGTCATAGGTTGTGATGTTTTGAATCTCCAAAATAGTTTTTAAATTTTGGTTGCAATCAGAAGAAGATATTTTTTAAATCAACCTTATCTTTCTTCAACCAATGTGCTTTCTCTGTATCTTTGATTCAGTTCTACTTCCTTTGCTAAAACAAGTTTGCAAGACTTGGTTAATTAATAAGGTCATCGAAATATTGCAATAGGAAGATTTTATCAATTTCAGAAAAATAACAGCTTCTATAAATCCCACTACATTGGTCCACATACTTTTTAAACTGCTGAATTGATAACACTAAAATCCCATGATATTATCATTTGACTACAGAAATACTATCTATTCATTCAGTTGTTCAACAAATATTAATGTAGCAGTGCTGTATATAGATTTGTGAAATTACAGACTATACATTACTGCAAATTTTGCATGGTCTCTTATAGGCCTTTAGACTATACTAGTATGTGTGGCTCCTATAGAATGGAGTCTCTACCTAAACTAACTGCAGTCATGTTTAGTAGTTCTCTAGAACAAAAGCAGTTAACCAACAAATGGCATTCCCTTCTTTTCCAATCTCTTTGATGATTCAGGGAATGACCGTCACTTACATTCACACACAAATTCCAGTTCAATTATTTTTTATTTTATTTCAAGTCATTGTGTGTTTTCGAGAGAAAGAATGTGATATGGTAGAAAGATCACAGACTCAACAACAAACAGATCTGAGTTCAAATCTCAGCTCTGGCCTTTCCTGTGTGACCTTGAGCAAGTACACAATCTCATTATGGCCCAGTTTCCTTGTGTGCAACATAGGTTATTGTGTGAATTATACAGCATATATAAAATATTTGGTATGTAGTTGGCATTTTTGAATAAACATTTTAATTAATATGCTTAAGGTGCCCATGTTGGAGTTAGAATTTTGTCTTCACAAAAACAGTGTTTATATTAATGGTTTAGATGTCGTACATTAATTCCTTCTTATCCATCTGAGCTGAAGGCAAAAATAGAGATTGATTTATCTAGGAAGGATCTGTAAAACTAATACAGATTTTGGTAATTGGCAGTAGGATGCTGCTGTATAAAACATCTAAAAATCTCATCCATGGGATTTAGATTCTTAAAAATTCAAATAGTTAGTAGAATTGCTATTGCGGAGCTTAAAAGTTTCCAACAAAGAAAAGGATTCAGTTGTATCAGTTTTTCCTCAAGTATTTTGAAGCTGAGATGTTAGTTGTATAAACATTTAGAACTGTTTATATCCTCATAGTAGATTGATCCTATCATTAATATGTAACGTCTTTATTCCTGGTAATATTCTTTGTTCTAAAGTCCACTTTGACACTAACATAGCATCTTCTGGCTTCTTTTGACTAGTGTTTGCTTAATACTGTGTTTTCCATTCTTTTACTTTAACTCACCTGTGACTTTATATTCAAAGTGGATCTCTTATAGACAGGACAAAGATGGGTTGTGCTTTTTAGTTAGTCTAACAATTTGCATTTTATGTGTAATATAGTTGGCTACTTATGTATTTATCAACACATAATTATTAATATGGTATGGTTGAAAATCTGTCATCTTTCTAATAGTGCTCAATGCTCCATCTTTTCTTTGCACCTTGTTCCTCTTTTCCTGGCTAGTTTTGGATTAAGCATTTTTGTATCCCATTTTATCTTCACTATTGTCTTATTTGCCATACCTCTTTGTTTTACCTTTATAGTGACTTCTCAGGGTTTACAACATACATCGTTAACCTATCTCATGCTAACTTCAAGTGATATATCATTACACAAGCTATAAAAAAGTTTACAACAGCACACCTCCATCTCCCTCTCCTATCCGTTACGCTATTATTGCTATGCATTTTACTTCTACATGTGTTATAAACCCCACAATCAATTGTCATTATTTTGGCCTTAAGCAATGAAGTATCTTTTAAAGATTTTTTTTAATTCTTTTAGTCAAAAGAATGTAGAGTGCCGGAAATGATAAAAGATTGGTAAAGATAAAAGACATTTTATCTTTAAAAGAAGGGTCTAAATTTTACCTGGTAATACTTCTCTTCTGCCTGAAGAACTCTCTTCTTTTAATGAAGTTCTGAAAGCAATGAATTATCTTGGCTTTTTTGGTCAGAAAATTTTTCTTAATTTTTGGAATATAATTTCATTGGATAAAGAAGTCTAAAGAATTAGACTCTAGTTAAAAATTCTTATTTATTTCAAATGTGGATTAATATAATCTACCTTGATGAGAAAACCTTTTAACTAACAAAAAATTCCAGGTCATTTTCTGGATAATTTTCAAACTAAGAATTGGCTTCCAATTTTTTCCCCATTCTCCACAAAAAAAAAAAAAAGAAAAGAAAAGAAAGAAAGAAAAAGTCACTTTAGGAATCCATGTGGATTTTGTTTTATCAAATACTTTGACAAGAAGACAGATTATTTTTCTTTGTTGTTGTTGTTGTTGTTTTAAGACAGAGTCTCCCTCTGTTACCCAGGTTGGAGTGCAGTGGCGCAATCTCGGCTCACCTCACCGCAACCTCCGCCTCACAGGTTCAAGCAATTCTCTTGCCTCAGCCTCCCAGGTAGCTCTGAAGTAGCTGGGATTACAGGCACCTGCCACCATACCCAGCTATTTTTTTTGTATTTTTAGTACAGAAGGGGTTTCACCATGTTGGTCAGGCTGGTCTTGACCTTCTGACCTCAGGTAATCCACCCACCTCAGCCTCCCAAAGTGCTGGGATTACAGGCGTGAGCCACTGCCCCTGGCCCAGATTATTTTTCTAATAAAAGAATCTAAGCATTACTTATGGAAACATGCTTGTGTAGATTTCAAAATTGCTTAAAACCAGTGACCTTTTTCCCTTCTATCTTCTACTCTTCTGAACCAGAATGCCTATAACTTTTATATTCTGAAGATATTCCAAGGGAAATGATATGAATTGGGCATTGCTCTCGCTATCACAGCACAGTCAAAAGTATGCTATTCTAATTATGCTATTAAAGGAAATAAAAACAGAAACCCAGTCTTTTGAGCTATAAAATGGAATTAATAAAACAACATGTAAAATTGTCTAGCGCAATGTTTGTCATATGGCAAACTCTCAGTAAAAGTTTTTTGAAAAAGTGCCAAATGAGGAAGGCATTAATTTACTATACTTTGAAGTTTTCATTATTAGCTTAAAATAGAACACATTAAAAATAAAAAACCTCAATTTTTACTGGAAATGTTAACTTTATCTGAATTATTACTCTAAAATAGAAGGAAAAGATAAATACTCTGTTTTAGAACTAAGAGACACCTGGTTTCAGAATAAAGCGGTTAACAAATGTGCATGTCATATTATTTGTTCTCTGTTCTAACTAAGCATCACTTACGAGCTATGCAAACTATCAAGAAGGAAAGTATAATATTGTGAGTTCAACAGATAGATACCCAAAAGGACTAGCTGCCTACTTCTTGTTTTTGTTTTTGTTTCTTTTTACTCTGGCTTTCTGAAACAGCTGTATTGAGATATAATTTACATATAATAAAATCCACCTATTTAAAGTATACAATTTAATCATTTTTAGTATGTCTACAGAGTTGTATAACCATTACCACAATATAATTTTAGAACATTTTCATCACTCCAAAAGGAAATCTTTCAACCATTAGTTGTAATTCTCCATTTCCCCCCTTCCAAAGCCCTAAGTAACCAATGATCTCTGTCTCCATGGATTTGCTATTCCATACATTTTATATCAATGAAATTACGTAACATGTAGCTTTTCGTAACTGGATTTTTCCTTAATTCTCATGTCACCAGCTCAAACTTATTTCCTAAAATGGAAGTTGATGGGGATGCATCATGAATATATAGTTAAAATTATAACATTTTAGACATTTCTCCAAATAAGATATTAAAATGGCCAATATGCACCTGAAAACTGTTCAACATCATTAGCCATCAGGGAAATGCAAATAAAAACCATGGCGAGATACCACTTTATCCCCATTAGAATGGCTATAATTAAAAAAAAAGACAGAGACTAACAAGTGTTGATGAGAATATGGATAAATTGAAACCCTCATAGATTGCTGGTGAGAATGTAAAATGGTAGAGCAACTTTGGAAAACTATCTGTAAGTTCCTTAAATGGTTAAATATACAGTTACCATGCCATTCCATTTCTCGATATATTCCATTCCTGGGTATTTAAACCGAAGAGAAATGGAAGCATACACCAAAAAATTGTGCATAAATGTTCATAATTGCATTATTTATAATAACCAAAAAGTGTAAAAAACTCAAATGTCCATCAACTGATGGACAGGTAAATAAAATGTGGTATATTCAAACCATGTAATATTATTGGGCAATAAAATGAAATGAAGTACTGATACATGCTAGCACATGGATGAACCTTCGACACATTATGCTAAAGGAAAGTGGCCAATTACAAATAACCATATTGTCTGATCCCATTTATATGAAATGTTCAAAACATGCAAGTCTATAGAGACAGAAAATAGATTATTGGTTGCCTAGGGTCAGGGAGATTTGGCCTAAAGGGGATGACAGTTAAGAGGTGTGGGGGCATGAGGTTCCTTTTGGAGTAATGAAAATCTTCTAAAATTGTGATGATGGATGTGCAACTCTGAGAATATACTAAAAGCCATTAAATTATATACTTTAAAAGAGTGAATTAGATGGTATCTCATTGTGGTTTTGATTTGCATTTCTCTGATGGCGAGTGACGATGAGCATTTTTTCATGTGTCTGTTGGCTGTATGAATATCTTCTTTTGAGAAATGTCTGTTCATATCCTTTCCCCACTTTTTGATGGGGTTGTTTGTTTTTTTCTCGTATATTTGTTTGAGTTCTTTGTAGATTCTGGATATTAGCCCTTTGTCAGATGAGTAGGTTGCAAAAATTTTCTCCCATTCTGTAGGTTGCCTGTTCACTCTGATGGTAGCTTCTTTTGCTGTGCAAAAGCTCTTTAGTTTAATTAGATCCCATTTGTCAATTTTTGCTTTTGCTGCCGTTGCTTTTGGTGTTTCACACCAGTTAGAATGGCAATCATTAAGAAGTCAGGAAACAACAGGTGTTGGAGAGGGTGTGGAGAAATAGGAACACTTTTACACTGTTGGTGGGATTGTAAACTAGTTCAACCATTATGGAAAACAGTATGGCAATTCCTCAAGGATCTAGAACTGGATGTACCATATGACCCAGCCATCCCACTACTGGGTATATACCCAAAGGATTATAAATTATTCTACTACAAAGACACATGTACACGTATGTTTATTGCGGCACTATTCACAATAGCAAAGACTTGGAAACAACCCAAATGTCCATCTGTGACAGACTGGATTAAGAAAATGTGGCACATATACACCATGGAATACTATGCAGCCATAACAAAGGATGAGTTTGCGTCCTTTGTAGGGACATGGATGCAGCTGGAAACCATCATTCTTAGCAAACTATCACAAGAACAGAAAACCAAACACCGCATGTTCTCACTCGTAGGTGGGAACTGAACAATGAGATCACTTGGACTCGGGAAGGGGAACATCACGCACTGGGGCCTATCATGGGGAGTGGGGAGGGGGGAGGAGGGAGGGATTGCATTGGGGAGTTATACATGATATAAATGATGAATTGATGGGTGCTGACGAGTTGAAGGGTGCAGCACACCAACATGGCATAAGTATACATATGTAACAAACCTGCACGTTATGCACATGTACCCTAGAACTTAAAGTATAATAAATAAAAAAAAAAAAAAAAAAAAAAAAAAAAAAGAGTGAATTAGGCCGGGCGCGGTGGCTCAAGCCTGTAATCCCAGCACTTTGGGAGGCCGAGACGGGCGGATCACGAGGTCAGGAGATCGAGACCATCCTGGCTAACCCGGTGAAACCCCGTCTCTACTAAAAAATACAAAAAAACTAGCCGGGCGAGGTGGCGGGCGCCTGTAGTCCCAGCTACTGGGGAGGCTGAGGCAGGAGAATGACGTTAACCCGGGAGACGGAGCTTGCAGTGAGCCAAGATCTGGCCACTGCACTCCAGCCTGGGTGACAGAGCGAGACTCCATCTCAAAAAAAAAAAAAAAAAAAAAAAAAAAAAAAGAGTGAATTATATGGCATGTAAATTAAATCTCATAAGACTATTTTTTAAAAGAAAAAAAGACAAAAATAAAAAGTCAATTTGCCTTTCCTTCAATAAATATGCAATATTGATGGACCAAAATTAAAATTATGACATTTGTATTCAGACTTGTCATATGTTGAAATCTTATTGAATAATCGGATGTCCAAAGTATGGCAAGATACACATCATTGCTTCAAAATTTCAGGATATTTCTAATCTTTAAAATAAAATCAGACTGAGACCAGAAGTATGCTCATTTCAGGTCTAAATTAGTTCAAAACAAGAGGACATACATTAGGGAATATTTGCTCAAATCTGGTAAAGTATTACAGAATCACTGGTTATTTTATTTCTGGAAAGAACAGCTGGAAGTAGGTACCCTTTTATCTCCAAGTAAACACAATCATTTTGTCAGTTTCCACTGTTCAGGACATCAATATTTTCCATAATTTCTGTTATTAAACTCACATTCAGCTGATTGGTCACTTTTTTCACTATCCTCATAAAGGGATATGGGTAAGTCTGACTTCCTATTTCTACTTTCATTTTTAAAGCTTAAAAAGTCAAAAATAAAAGAAAAATATTTTTGTTGTTTGATTAGCCAAACTATAAAATGGAAGTCGAGCTTTCTGGGAAAAAAAAATATACTGATCTGCCAAGTAAATTCACAAAAATTGGCATATGCTGATACATTGAGCAGAGATAATGTACACTATACATTCTCCATTCAAGTCCAGATATTACTTAAAGAATTCAGTGCCAATATTAATTTTGTTTTCCACCCAGAACTTACTGGGTATTAAAAAACACTTTTATATAGATTTTGCTAAATAATCAATGTAAATAATAGTCACTGAATTATACCTGGTCAATTTCGGTAATGTTATAGTAGAAAATCAATTGAGGGTTGGGATGAGGGAAATCAGTTGATAAGACCAGAAAAGGGACACAGTATTTCCAGGGCTTGATTCTACTGCAAAGATAAGTACATATGATAAGGCTAATGTTTTTCATTCAACAGTTACTAACATTGTTCTGGGTGTTGACATACACCAGTGAACAAGACAGACAAAATCCCTCTCCTTAAGGAGGTTTTATTTCTAATATCTATAAAACACAAACACAAATACAAATCCATCTCTCTTTGTAGTTTCAAAACATATAATCAAATGTAACCAGGGTAACCATGTCCCAGTTTGACATTTCATCTGGTGCCACTTAGGAATCTTGACATCATGAAAATAGTAATAAATCACTTTAAACCAGTACTTAGATATGTAGACAAATTAGATGTACTCAACCTGGTAACCACCTCTCTATACTAAATGCAAATCACAGGCCTAGTAACAGTGTAAGGGAAAATAGTAGCAAAACTGTTTCCACCACTGACCGCTCAGGCACAGGAACTGGTCTTAGAACCAATAAGAGTGTGCATGTGTGTGGATATAGTCAGGGGATTGGTACACACACAGATGGGCACTCAGTATTTTGATGTAGTTGAATGGAAATTTCATGGTACTGGGAATCAGAAGACCTGCCATATCTTGTGAAAGTCTCAAATATTTGGGGATGCATTAAATTGTCCCTTTAAGGAAAAGATCTGAACTACAGTCAAACTTAGTTCTAAAACTGAGTCTACGATTTTCTATGCAAAACCTTGGGGCTTCAACTCCAGAATTTTATCTGCAGAAAGTCATAGATGGCAGTCTTTCACGCTACAGGAAGAAGTAAATAATTAGGTTTAAAAAATCAGTAATCTCAGATTTACTTTTCTGTCCACCTTTCAGTTCCTTCCCATAGCTTGTGTATATTGAAAGTCGGATCAAAAAACAAGTGATAGGGAATAGAGTTCAACATTAATATGCACAGAGGATGAGGAAATTAATTAACGGGAGTGGGGAGTGCTCATGTCAAGGAATCCTTAGATCTTTCCTGAGGTAAGGGAAAGACTCCAGGGTACAAAGGGGCAGTAGGGAAAGGGGAACTATGATAAAAACAGACACAAGCAATGACATGAAATGAAAATCTCCTACTGTGCCTTCCTCATCTCACTCTGTTCTCGTTATTCTCCACCACGGGCCACTTGTTGAGAATCTGTAGGACCCTCTCAAGGATCTAGAGCACCCTCTTGATGTTACCAGCTCCACAGGACTTCCTCCTGTGGCCATTCTCTTTTCCCTCTACCCACCTCCAACTACCATTAACCCTAGTGCAAGCCCTTCCCTAGTATGTTTGCCTGAGAATAATCTAATTAATTAATTCTCACTAGGTATTACTGATTAGGCCGATCCTATGAGGTTGTGCATTTTAACAGGCATGACCATCACCCAAAGGGTTGTTAAAGGTGAAAAGGGCCTTAGAAGTACCAGAAACCGAAGCCAGGTCCATCCTCCGCCCTCTGCACCTCAGTGGCCTGCTGTACCAGCCACACCAGCCCTGATGTTGTGTGCACTAGTTCTTCTCTGTACCATTCGGCCTCAAATGGAGGAGTTCCCAGAACCGGAAGAGATGTGTTATGAAGGCTTTTGAAGCAAAACAGCCTATCCAACACCCTTAAACATTCCCAATATAGTCTCTCCTCTTTTTGACTCACCCATTAGGCTTCCTGGAGAAAGTAGACAGCAATATCTTTAGCCCTGGATTTAAACACCTGTGTGTAAAGTCAAGCAAGCTCACCATGGTTTTTAAAATATTAAAAACTTGTCCCCAGGGGTGGAGTCTACAGAGGCAGGCAGGCAGGCCTCCTTGAGCTGCGGTGGGCTCCACCCAATTCAACCTTCCCGGGGGCTTTGTTTACCTACTTAAGCCTTAGCAATGGCAGGCTCCCCTCCCGATGCCTCCCTGCCGCCTTGCAGTTAGATCTCAGACTGCTGTGCTAGCAATGAGGGAGGCCCCCTGGGCGTGGTACCCTCCGGGCCACCTGTGAGTATATAATCTCCTGGTGTACCACTTGCTAAGACCCTTGGTAAAGCGCAGTATTAGGGTGGGAGTTACCCGATTTTCCAGGTGTTGTGTGTCTCAGTTTCCCTTGGCTAGGAAAAGGAATTCCCTTCCCCGTTGTGCTTCCCAGGTAAGGCGATGCCTCGCCCTGCTTCAGCTTGTTGGTCTGGCTGCACCAGCTGACCAGCAGGGTCTTTCCAACTGCCCCAGTGAGATGAACCCGGTACTTAAGTTGAAAATGCAGAAATCACTGGTCTTATGTGTCAAGCACACACTGGGAGCTGGAGGCTGGAGCTGTTCCTATTCTGCCATCTTGGGCGCCCCCTCCATCTGAGTCCTTTCATGTAAAGCAAGTCCTTAGAGACTTACAAAGAGGCTTAGACTCCCATACAATAATAATGGGAGACTTTAACACCCCACTGTCAACATTGGACAGATCAACGAGACAGAAAGTTAACAAGGATATCCAGGAATTGAACTCAACTCTGCACCAAACAGACCTAATAGATATCTACAGAACTCTCCACCCCAATCAACAGAATATACATTCTTCTCAGCACCACGTCGCACTTATTCCAAAATTGACCACATAATTGGAAGTAAAGCACTCCTCAGCAAATGTAAAAGAACAGAAATTATAACAAACTGTCTCTCAGACCACAGTGCAATCAAACTAGAACTCAGAACTAAGAAACTCAATCAAAACCACTCAACCACATGGAAACTGAACAACCTGCTCCTGAATGACTACTGGGTACACAACAAAATGAAGGCAGAAATAAAGATGTTCTTTGAAACCAATGAGAACAAAGATACAACATACCAGAATCTCTGGGACATATTTAAAGCAATGTGGAGAGGGAAATTTATAGCACTAAATGCCCACAAGAGAAAGCAGGAAAGATCTAAAATTGACATCCTAACATCACAATTAAAAGAACTAGAGAAGCAAGAAGAAACACTGAATATTCAAAAGCTAGCAGAAGGCAAGAAATAACTAAGGTCAGAGCAGAACTGAAGGAGATAGAGACACAAAAAACCTTCCAAAAAAATCAATGAATCCAGCAGCTGGTTTTTTGAAAAGATCAATAAAATTGATAGACCGCTAGCAAGACAAAGAAGAAAAGAGAGAAGAATCAAATAGATGCCATAAAAAATGATAAAGGGGATATCACCACCGACCCCACAGAAATACAAACTACCATCAGAGAATACTATAAACACCTCTACGCAAACAGACTAGAAAATCTAGAAGAAATGGATAATTTCCTGGACACTTACACTCTCCCAAGACTAAACCAGGAAGAAGTGGAATCCCTGAATACACCAATAGCAGGCTCTGAAATTGAGGCAATAATTAATAGCCTACCCACCAAAAAAAGTCCAGGACCAGATGGATTCACAGCTGAATTCTACCAGAGGTACAAGGAGGAGCTGGTACCATTCCTTCTAAAACTATTACAATCAATAGAAAAAGAGGGAATCCTCCCTAACTCATTTTATGAGGCCAACATCATCCTGCTACCAAAGCCTGGCAGAGACACAACAAAAAAAGAGAACTTTAGACCAATATCCTTGATGAACATCGATGCAAAAATCCTCAATAAAGTACTGGCAAACCAAATCCAGCAGCAGATCAAAAAGCTTATCCACCGTGATCAAGTGGGCTTCATCCCTGGGATGCAAAGCTGGTTCAACATACGCAAATCAATAAACGTAACCCAACATATAAACAAAACCAAGGACAAAAACCACATGATTATCTCAATAGATGCAGAAAAGGCTTTTGACAAAATTCAATAGCCCTGCATGCTAAAAACTCTCAATAAATTTGGTATTGATAGAATGTATCTCAAAATAATAAGAGCTATTTATGACAAACCCACAGCCAATATCATACCGAATGGGCAAACACTGGAAGCATTCCCTTTGAAAACTGGCACAAGACAGGGATGCCCTCTCTCACCACTCCTATTCAACATAGTGTTGGAAGTTCTGGCTAGGGCAATCAGGCAAGAGAAAGAAAGAAAGGGTATTCAGTTAGGAAAAGAAGAAGTCAAATTGTCCCTGTTTGCAGATGACATGATTGTATATTTAGAAAACCCCATTGTCTCAGCCCAAAATCTCCTTAAGCTCATAAGCAACTTCAGCAAAGTCTCAGGATACAAAATCGATGTGCAAAAATCACAAGCATTCTTATACACCAGTAACAGACAAACAGAGAGCCAAATCAGGAATGAACTCCCATTCACAATAGCTTCAAAGAGAATAAAATACCTAGGAATCCAACTTACAAGGGATGTAAAGGACCGCTTCAAGGAGAACTACAAACCACTGCTCAGTGAAATAAAAGAGGACATAAACAAATGGGAGAACATACCATGCTCATAGATAGGAAGAATCAATATTGTGAAAATAGCCATACTGCCTAAGGTAATTTATAGATTCAGTGCCATCCCCATTAAGCTACCAATGACTTTCTTCACAGAATTGCAAAAAAGTGCTTTAAAGTTCATATGGAATCAAAAAAGACCCCGCATTGCCAAGACAATCCTAAGTCAAAAGAACAAAGCTGGAGGCATCATGCTACCTGACTTCAAACTACACTACAAGGCTACAGTAACCAAAACAGCATAGTACTGGTACCAAAACAGAGATATAGACCAATGGAACAGAACTGAGCCCTCAGAAATAATACCACACATCTACAGCCATCTGATCTTTGATAAACCTGACAAAAACAAGAAATGGGGAAAGGATTCCCTATTTAATAAATGCTGCTGGGAAAATTGGCCACTCATAAGTAGAAAGCTGAAACTGGATCCTTTCCTTACTCCTTATACAAAAATTAATTCAAGATGGATTAGAGACTTAAATGTTAGACCTAAAAACATAAAAACCCTAGAAGAAAACCTAGGTAATACCATTCAGGACATAGGCATGGGCAAGGACTTCATGTCTTAAACACCAAAAGCAACGGCAAGAAAAGCCAAAATTGACAAATGGGATCTAATTCAGCTAAAGAACTTCTGCACAGCAAAAGAAACTACCATCAGAGTGAACAGGTAACCTACAGAATGGGAGAAAATTTTTGCAATCTACTCATCTGACAAAGGGCTAATATCCAGAACCTACAAAGAACTCAAACAAATTTACAAGAAAAAAACAAACAACCCCATCAAAAAGTGGGCAAAGGATATGAACAGACACTTCTCAAAAGAAGACATGCATACAGCCAACAGACACATGAAAAAATGCTCATCATCACTGGCCATCAGAGAAATGCAAATCAAAACCACAATGAGATACCATCTCACACCAGTTAGAATGGCAATCATTAAAAAATCAGGAAACAACAGGTGCTGGAGAGGATGTGGAGAAATAGGAACACTTTTACACTGTTGGTGGGACTGTAAACTAGTTCAACCATTGTGGAAGAGTGTGGCGATTCCTCAAGGATCTAGAACTAGAAATACCATTTGACCCAGCCATCCCATTACTGTGGATATACCCAAAGGATTATAAATCATGCTGCTATAAAGACACATGCACGCATATGTTTACTGCGGCACTATTCACAATAGCAAAGACTTGGAATCAACCCAAATGTCCATCAGTGACAGACTGGATTAAGAAAATATGGCACATACATACCATGGAATACTATGCAGCCATAAAAAAAGGATGAGTTTGAGTCCTTTGTAGGGACATGGATGCAGCTGGAAACCATCATTCTCAGCAAACTATTGCAAGAAGAGAAAACCAACACCGCATATTCTCACTCATAGGTGGGAACTGAACAATGAGATCACTTGGATACAGGAAGGGGAACATCACACACCGGGGCCTATTGTGGGAGGAGGGGAGGGGGGAAGGATAGCATCAGGAGATATACCTAATGTAAATGACGAGTTAATGGGTGCAGCAAAGCAACATGGCACATGTATACATATGTAACAAACCTGCACATTGTGCGCATGTACCCTAGAACTTAAAGTATAATAATAATAAAAAAAATTTTAAACTTTTTGGATAAAAGGTTTTGGTTAAATAATTCATCCTTGTGTTATTAATTATATTCTGAGTTTTAAAAATGCTTCTCATTCACCAATCCTTTTTGTCTCTGAAGACAATCATGTGAGGTGGTTGGAGAGTTTATAACATCAGATGATCATTTAGAACATTAGATTACGTAACATTGTCACTTCTTCAATCTACCTGTCTGTAAAAATGAGCATAAAAATAAGACTTACTTCTTAGAGTTATTTGATAACTAAATGAACTAATGCAAGAGTAGTGCTCAGTACATTGCCTGACACTGATAAGTACTCAAAAAGTGGTAGTTTGGGTTAGTATCTTCACCAGAACCACCACCACTACCATCATCATCAACATTATCATCAGAAATGACTATGTACTCAGAACAAATTAATCGTTTGATTACCACATCCTTACTTCACTTTGTGCCAATATAGACATTGTCTTGATGTTGCTGCTCACTGCTAACATCAATTCTTTGTCTTTGAAACTTGTTTTCCTCTACTTTTGCCACAGTTGATCTCAAGAAGCATAAAGTAGTTTAATGAAATGAAATGAATTCAATGAGTCATCTTTGTCTCCATTAAAAAGAGGAAAGTAATATTTGAAATGGCAACATTCTGAATAGATGTATGGAGACTCGATATCAGGAATGTAATATCAAAATATTTCAGGGCTATGATTAGTGTTGTATTAATAGAAGACCTAAAAGTTTTTAAATATCTTTACATGGCTTTCTGCTCCTTAGGCACTAAACATGTCAATAATTCACAATTAGCACAATAATAATTATGGCACTGATAGAAATTATATTCATTTAATAAAGTTAGTATTCAATAAATAAGGTTACCTCAACCACTGTTTTGTATCAGGGGTGAAAGACTTTATGGGAATTGTTTGTTTGATTTTTAACACAATTTCAAAAGATACAGGTAACAAAATCCATATCTCTAATGAAGGTAAAATTAGAATATTTATACTTTATAACTTGACCTAAAAAAATTTACCAGCATAATCAAACTACAGATGACAGCCCATAAACTAAACATCTACTATTTCCATCAAAGACAAATTTCAATTAGTTCCTTTATCCATTCTTAACTACCTTTACTGTAACTTTACCTTTAAAGTAAATTCACACCCTCTCACTAAGGAGGGGTGACCCTGACTAGAAACTGTCTTTCTTGACTGCCTTCATTTTCACATAATAATATAAATTCAAAGCCAGTGCCTCTTACCTATTAACAAGAACGGGTCTGATACCTATTCTTCAGGTTTTTTTCAGGAAGCCTAATCTTGAACCTAGTGGAAAGGCTTTACATGGCTATCAAAAACCAAATTAAAAAAAGCAACACTTATACAATGTTGCCTGAAAGATTCCAGTAGTCAGTTCTACCATATACTCTAAAACTTGTCCTCAGATTAAAATAGACCAATAGAACATTGCCCACATGGATTGAATTATTAATTTACACACATCCACATTCTCCTTCATACCCCATTGGCTTGCCCTGAGGGACATTCTTGGAAAAAAAAAAAAAGAAAAAGAAAAAACAGCAACATGGGAAGTACTTTTTACCACCAGAATGTTGGGGAGGTCATTGTTTATGATACGACAAGAAGCTTTCATGGGTAAAGAGAGTGGGACAAGAATTTAAGACAAGCAGTTCAACAAGCACGAATCAAAATAAGTTCAAGATGGCAACACTGCTTGATGTAGTAAGATTCTTGTCCCCAGAGGCACCCATCTAGCCTCCCAGAGGGAGCATGGCATGTTCATCCCAAAGATTTCTTTTCTGGGCTTGAGGTGCTACCAGAGTGGTAATCCCCCTCCATTGAATTCATTCCTTACCTAACCTCCAATATGTCCCCTGGGCTTCAGGTCATGCTGAAGAACAATCCAGAAGAAAGTTTTATGTTTTTATAAATCTCATCCTAATCTCAGCCTCACTTTCCCATCAGATCAAGCAAGTTCTACCTTTGGGTGAAACTGGATTCCTTACCATATTGTTATAAATTACAATTGACTCAAATCCCAGTAGCTATGGCAGCAAGGCAAATACCACATTCCCAGATGTTGTGCTTCCCTGTATCTTATGCTGTTTACTTTTTCCAACATAGTGACTTTTTCTGGTTTACCATACTCTCACTTCTTCTGGATATCCCACAGTAATAAGATTTTGGTGAAAATAAAATTGTGCGTGTGTGTGCACGTGTGGAGACGAGACAGAGAGAGAGAGAACATAGCATTTTGGGGATTACTATCTTTAGATGGGTCTGCTTGCAAAATTGGTCTTTGGCTGGCATCTGAGGACTTGGCTTTCAGAATATTCTCTATGCTAATAAGGCTGTTTTGTCTACATGAGTTACTGTACTGTTATTGTACCAGCTTGCCTACACTGATTGTACAAGAAAATGTGATTGACGGTGAATACTTGCTTCCCTTCTGGAAATTTGCTACGTGTGGCTGGCCACACCAGCAAAGGGTGGTTATATAACTAGCCCCAAATATCTGGGAACATCCTGAGACTCTGGACTCTTGAGTCTCAAACAAGGTTTCCTGGGCCAAAACACTGCACATATATTGCTGCATTTCACTGGTGGAGGAGAAGCATTTCTGTGTGATCCCTCTTGACAGAGAAAATGTTGGAAGTCTGTGCTGGGATTCCTCCAGACTACCTGATGAATCTGTTTCCATTGCGGATCACTAAAAAAATATAGTCAGGAATACTGTTGCTTCTGAGTCCTGTGAGTATTTCTAATGAACAACCAAATGTATGAATGGGCTTTGAATCTCTGAGTTATATATGTAAAAATTTTAAAATAGGAAAAATAGTTAAACAAATACTTTATGAAAGAAGATACCTGTATGTCAAAGAAGCACAGGAAAAGTGTTTCAATGTCATTAAACATTAAGGAAGTATAAATCAGAAGTGCAATGAGTTACCACTGCATAGCTAAAACTAAAAAGACTGACCATACCAAGTGATTGTCAATAATATGGAGTAATTACAACTCTCATGCACTGCTTATAGAACATAAAATGCCACAACCACTTAAGAAAACAGTTTGGCCATTTCTTAAGAAGTGTAACCTACACTTACTGTAAGATGCAGTCATTCCACTTTTAGGTATTTATAAGGGAAAATAAAAGCATATATCCATATAATGACTTAATAGCAGCTTTATTAGTAAAAGCCACAAAATGGAAATAATTCCAATAACTACCAACAGATGAGTAGATAAACACATTGTCATATAGCCATACAATGGGGAAAACCCAATTAAAAGAAATGAACTATCAATACATGTAACAAATCTCAAAATATTTATGTTCAGTGAAAGAATTAATATGAAAACTTTAGTACATACAGTACAATCCCATTTATATTAAACTCTAGAAAATGTAAAGTAATCTATAGTCACAGAAAACAGATCAGTGGTTGCATGGGGATGAAAAGAGGGACAGGGAAAGGCAGGAAGGAGGTATTACCATGGCACAGGAAACTTTGGGACATAATGAATATGTTCATTATCTTCATTATAGTGATGGGCTCACAGGTATGTATCTATTGCAAAGCATATCAAATTGTACACTTTAAATGTTTGCAGTTTATTATATGTGAAAAATACATAAACTTTTCTTAAAACTTTCTATAACAAGTCTTTTCAGGCTTAGGTTACAGGCTGTTAGAAACACCTCCCATCCTAGGTTTCCTATAACATTATATGCAAATTTGTTAATAATAATTGAAAAGCAATAAGACATAATCTTTAGGAATTTCAGCAATGAACATAATGTAATACCTACCAAGAAAGAATGTATCTGAAAATCAACTCATAAAAAGAGATAAAGGTAAGAAAGATAATGACTGGACATATAACAGATTCCTAATAAAAATTATGCAGCACAATCATTAGTTACTTTAGGCTACATAAATCCAAAACAATCTTCTAAAGCACTGAGGTCTCAGAGTGTAGAACTTGTCTAGACATAAACCTAGATCTATGATATGCACTATAGTGAATATAGGGAGTTCTGTGACTGGGTAAAACCACCCAAGTCTTAGCCATACTCAGAACATTGATGTCTCCAAAACCCTTCGAGAAATGGTTGATTACCAGGTATGTAAAAAAATACTTCCTTAAGGGAAATCCTTACAAATTACTTGAGCCATACTTTTAGAGCAATAAAAGATTAAGTTCAACTGCTTTAAAAAGTAAGAAAAGCAAAACATATATATATATTTAATTCAAAAATGTAATTCAATGGTTCTCTCAATGGTCTTACAATTAAGAAAAAAGTTAGGATGTCATAAAATCAGCTCCAAACACTCTAAATGCATTTACAGAATAGAATCTGCTCCCTTAAGTGAGCATTTCTAGAAATTGACAAGCAAAATCCTGAAGGTTTTTGTAATTGATATTGTTGAACTTCTGCTATTGGTGATTTTTCACTTGAAATATTAATTATTTTAAAAATTCCAATCAACTAATAGGTTATGTAAACATTTCTGAGCATATCAACATATGGTAATTAATTTCTCCTTATTAACCCTTTAAAGGTACTTTATAAAATAGTTTACAATCCTATCTATGAAGCTGATCCTAGTATCAAATAGATGTTCCAAAATCATTTTGTACATTCACATAGGAAATAGAGCACATTTACTGAAATTACAGCAATGTTTGTCAGCACAATATTTTTAGCTGAGAAAAATCAGATACGTAAAATAATATTTATCTTTATAATTGAGCTTAGTTGCTGGATGGCAGAAACTTAATTTAAGTCAATTCCACGTTTTTTGTTTTTTTTTTTCTCAGCCACTTCAGAGTTTCTTGGTCAAGTGAGGCATAAACTCAGTTAATTCTGAATTGGCCTTTTCCCTCCCCTGAGATGTCTAGTCGTGAGAAGTGGGTGGAGGTGTCTGGTGTTAAGTTGGTTGTTGACCTCAGGCAGGACCATCCCTCCACTAGGGGTAACACAAGCAGACACTGTGTCCACCAGTTCTGCAGCCACTAGCCCAAACCACTTCCTAGCATCCCCTTATCACAATGGAGAGAACTCTTCAGTGACAATTGGCTTCTAAATAAACTATTCTCCCTTTTGAGAGCCAAATATATTGGTGCCTTACAATGTGCTCAGGCACAGTGGTGCCTTACAATGTAGTCAGGCAGTGTTCATACTCATTTTTCCAGGCCCTAAGAAAGAGATAAGTCCTCCAGGATCTCATGTTCCAAACATCTCTTTATCTGGTAGGAGTGGAGCCAGAGTAGGGGTGGATTTTATTGTTCCTCTAAGATGCCTTGCCCACAAGAACCTCCAAGTCTTACCCTCTTGTGTTAATTGAAACTCCACCTTGGAATCCCCTCCTCTGGAACTAAGCCTTACCATCTAATCCATCAGTTATGGTTTATAACAAAAGTTATTTCCCTGATATCATCTGTAGGCAATGTATTCAACAAACAATACTTTCAAACAAAATGGACACAGTTTGAATGATTTATACCATAATCAAAGCACATTTAGTGTAAGTGCCTGATGCAGATTGCCATAAGCCTTGAAAACTGCTACATAAATGGCTAATTGCCTTTATATTTTTCTAAAAGCAAAAGTCATAACCTCTCAGTAAATTCCATCAATTTAACTTTCCAAGATAACATGTAAACACTATTTTTCTCTCTTTTAGCACACAGTGCTTCATACATGGTAACTCTCTGATAGATGATTCCTAGATGAATACTTTTTTCTTGAAGAAATCTTTTCCAAATAATTTATCTTAGTGTTCTAGTCAGAACCTGAACAATATATATATATACACACACATATATTTATTATATACACACACACATATATACTATGTATATTTTTTTGTATATGTCCATTTTTATAGCAATTCTAATTCAGGGTCATATGAGATCCAAAACAGCTTGGTCTTCCAGATAAACAGTACCATCAGTGATTAGGTGTGTGCTCATTTTGTTTAGAACTAAAGCATCAAAATGAAAGACTAGGCATTTCCAAAAAATCCCAAGTGTTTCCAAAAGAGAGGAAATGGAAAAGTGAAGATTCTGCTGTGATCCTAAAAATAGAAGATCTTTAAGAGGCACTTAAAAAATTCACTGCAATCCAAGCTATTTTGCCATGTTACTCACATAACCAGAAATTATAGGCATCATGAATTGGAATATAGTGGGTGCCCAATGAGGTAATTATGCCCACTTTCCTATTCACGGTGGCCTTAGGAACTACATCCTTTCATTAATGGCCTTGGGAACATCCCGAGTCAATATTTTTATTTCCTGTTTTCACCTGCCACTGGTGAGTACTTTTCTCCATTTTCTGAATATATGACTAAATTTAACATGGGAGTTATGACAAGACATGCAGGAAGCTGCTCAGGCCAAATGAACTGAAAAACTCAGAACAATTTTAAATATGCTTTTTGTTTTGAAGGAAGTCTTGAAGTTATGCAGATCTTCATCATACCTTAATTTTATTTTGATGCTACAATTAGATTTGAAATAATTTACATACTCCTACAAAAAAACTAAAGCATTTCAGTTCTATGAGGTTAAGGTAAAACTTTTTATGAATAAATTTTGATAAATGAACTATAAAACATCTGTGATATCAACTACTTTTTACTTTAGCTTACTGAAGCAACATAAAGCAACATCTGTCAGCTAAACTTCAAATGAAATCTTTTTGACTTTCACACTCCTAAAATGTATTTTTACACAAATAATCTTTAAAATATTTGCAGTTCATTTTAGCATCTGTTCATAACCTAAACCCAATTAAACTCAGGAAGGAGTATTAAGCCATCACATGTATATTTTCTCAGTAAATCATTTTTAATCAATTCAACAACATGTAGCTTTTTTATCTGAAATGAAACTTTGCTAGCATACAGGCATGAAGTGTATTGATTTTCATAATCATTTTTGCATTTCCTTTTTTTCATTTTTTCAAACAAATAGATTTCATAAGGTACATGTAAAAATACAAGCCAGCAGTCCTTTCCTTTTGTTTAATCTGTCAGAATATTAACCAGAAAATGTCCCCGCTGTGGACTGAACAACCAAATGGTAGGATTGGGTCTACCATACGAGTAAATAGATCTTCCTTTTGGTGCTTTTTAAAATATGCATTGTGTAAATGTGCTTAATTTCTCTGCCAGAGTAATCCAGAAAAGAATTAGAAATGAACAACTGGGTCAAGGGGAGAAAAAGAGTTGGGAGGGATGATACATGGGGGTTCCTCCTGGGATAGATAAAAACAATGGCAACAGAGAAGAAAATGTCAGTGTAAGCTGCCAATTGTATAGCAGATGATTTGCAGTCGTGTGGCAAACAGACCTTCAATTTCCAGGCACACCTACAGCCAAGGGTTTCTAATAGTCCTGAGTTGTGACAGCCTTTCTTCAATTGCTGCATTCATCAAACTTAATTTCCATCTACTTCTATCATAAGGTGTCTGTGTGTATTTGTACTTTTCTCAAACTTTACTCATATTTATTTATTTTTGAGATGGAGTCTCACTCTGTCACCTAGGCTGGAACGCAGTGGCACAAGAGGCTCACTGCAACCTCCGCCTCCTGGGTTCAAGCGATTCTCTTGTCTCAGTTTCCTGAGTAGCTGGGATTACAGGCACCTGCCACCAAGCCCGTCTAATTTTTTGTATGTTTAGTAGAGATGGAGTTTCACCGTGTTGGCCAGACTGATCTTGAACTCCTGACCTCAGGTGATCCACCCTCCTTGGCCTCCCAAAGTGCTGGGATTACAGGTGTGAGCCTCATTTTTATTTTATTTTTTTATTTTTATTTTTATTTTTTTTGAGACGGAGTCTCGCTCTGTCGCCCAGGCTGGAGTGCAGTGGCTGGATCTCAGCTCACTGCAAGCTCTGCCTCCCGGGTTTACGCCATTCTCCTGCCTCAGCCTCCCGAGTAGCTGGGACTACAGGCACCTGCCACCTCGCCCGGGTAGTTTTTTGTATTTTTTTAGTAGAGACGGGGTTTCACCGTGTTAGCCAGGATGATCTCAATCTCCTGACCTCATGATCCACCTGTCTCGGCCTCCCAAAGTGCTGAGGTGAGCCTCATTTTAAAGAACAGGAACCTTGTCTACCCATTGGCATGGCCTCTTATGCAGCAACATAGGCTCCTGTTCCTGCCGCAACTCTCTCCCTCCTCCTCCGCCCATCAGAGTCCAGAGTTGGCCCACCATGGCTTTACTCACTGCTGCCACCCAGTTCTTGGGAACAAAGGATGTATCTTGTCTTGTTCTCGCTGCCTGGCATGCCAGTACCTCCTCTAGGAAGTTGGGAGACATATCAGCTTACCTGATACCCAAGGAGCAGGCCAGAATTAAGATCTTCAGACAGCAAAGTGGCAAGAGGCTGGTGGGCCGAACCACTGTGGGCAGGATGTGTGGTGGCCCGAGAGGCACGAGGGGATTGGTACATGAAACATCAGTTCTTGACCCTAATGAAAGCATCCATTTCTGAGGCTTTAGTGTCCCTGAGTGCCAAAAACTGCCACCCAAGGCTAAGGGTAAAAGGAAACAGGTATCCTGGCTTTCAAAAAAGTGGTCAAAGAGGGCAGCTCTACCCTCCCATGCGGTCACCATGCTGGACAACTTTCCCACCAATATACATCCCATGTCTCAGCTCAGTGCAGCCTATACAGGCCTCAACAGTGAACGTAATACTACCTGAGCATATGCAGAGGATATCAAGTACTGGGAGCTGATTTATGAAGACTGTGTGGATCTGATCACAAAGCTACCTATGTTGCAGCAAAGATCTACCAAAATCTTTACTAAGAGGGCAAAAATGTTGGGGCCATTGACTCCAAGCTGAACTGGTCCCACAATTTCACCAACATGTTAGGCTATACTGATGTTCAGTTCACTGAGCTCACGCACCTGTACCACACCATCCACAGTGACCATGAGGGCAGCAATGTAAGTGCCCATATCAGCAACTTGTTTGGCAGTGCCCCTTCAAGCTCTTATCTGTCCTTTGCAACAGCCATGTATAGATTGACAGGCCCTCTACATGTACTAGCAAATCAGGAAGTGTTTGTCTGGCTAACTCAACTACAGGAGGAAGCTGGCAAAGATGTGGCATGTGAGAAGTTATGAGACTACACCTGGAACACACTGAACCTAAGATGAAGTTATTCCAGACTGTGGCCATGCAGTACTAAAGAAGACTGATCCACGTGGTACCTGCAGTGAGAGTTTGCTCTGAAACACCACATAATGATCCCATGTTAACTTGGTTGCTCAGCTACACAAGATTGTGCTCAATAGCCTCTTAGAGAATGGCAAAGCCAAGAATCCTTGGCCCAATGTAGACACACCCTGGGGTACTGCTCCAGTACTATGGCATGATGGAAATGAATTACTACACTGTTCTGTTCAGAGTGTCTCGGGCACTGAGTGTACTGGCGCAGCTCATCTGAAGTCATGCACTCAGATTCTCTCTAGAAAGGCCCAAGTCCAAGATCATAGATGGTCTGATGAAGTTCATGGACTCTAAGTTGGGATAAAACTGGAGACTGGGGGGAAAGTTACTACCAGAAAGTGAGGACACTTAAAAAAAAAAAAAAAAAAAAAAAAAGTCTACTTTTGTTTTAAGGGGGTTTTAAAGACTTAGAATTAAATTGTATCTGAGGCACTGATAATAGATTTGAGGTTAAAATGTAAATTAAAAGTTTAAAAGATGAAAAACCTAACCAACTCCCTTCACTTGCCTAGTATGAGTTGCCCATCAACTGCAGAATGACCATGACTAATGCATGTGTAATGGGTTAAGTCTGGCCCCTGCACCATCTCAGAGTAAGAATCTTGCTCCTCTTTCCCTGGGTCAAAGCTATTTGCAGAGAATGTGGAGTCACTTCTGAGATTTTGCTTCTACTCTGCCAAGTGCACAATAAGCCAGCAAGCCAGGACTCTTCCCTTTCTGTTTTCAGAGGAATGTCATTGGATAGTCAGCTGTACCGAGTCCCTCAGCCCTCTCTCCTGCACACTAACACCTCCTAGCAAGATCTATTGGTTAGCTGGACATGCTTTGGCAATTTTTTATGCTACCAGGTGAGCATAAAGTAATGATATTTGTTGTAACTGGCACCCAGTGTTTGATTTGATTTCTCTTTTCAAAACTATCCTATTAAAACTAAGGTCTCGGAGTGTTCTGTTTCCCATTACTTTAATACCCCCATTCAGACTTTCTACACCTGTTGCACTGCAAGGTAAGGATGTCTGGGACCTCCCCATGTTGGCCCTCACCAGAGACCTCTTTCAACAGATCTGTCTTATCTGTGGTCCCAGTCAATGGGCTTTTATCAGTGCTTAATGTGAACTAAATATTTTAGTTCCACAGAACACAAGCCACTACCCTCTGACCTTCACTTGCCCTTCTAAGGTGCTGTGGGGCATAAACAGGGACTCAGGAATGACAGCATGATAGCTTCAGGGTCTGGTCCCAGGAGTATTAGCTCCTCTTTTGGAGCAAGAAAATGATTCAAGATTGGACACGGTCTCCTCTGATTATTGGGTCCTGGAGTTGAGAGGATTAAAAATAGTAAGCCTTCCTCTTCATTCTTTGCCTCAAGAAAATGCTCCCTTACTTATCAACTTCCTTTTCCTGTCCTGCCTCAAGCGCTCACAATACAGTGTTTGTCTTAGAAGCCTCATTTGCACACGTTTTCAGAAACTCAGAATGCTCTACTGCCTTTTCTTGAAGAACTGATTAAGATACATTCTTTCTGTGCCCCTTTCTTGCCTCCAAATTCCTGCCTGTGTTTCTGTGGATCCACCATCCCCAGAACTACACTGTTGAGATGAACACAGTGGAAGCCCCTAATAACTGTAAGGTCATGATGCAGACTTCAGGTTGCCCTGTATAAAATGCAAAGTAAATGTGTTTATTAACAATGAAAAAAAGAACAATACCAGACACTCTGAGCTGGCTTTGCAAGTGGTCATATATATCTGAAATAACTTCCCATTATAGTAGAAGACTGAGAAATTATCCAAATAATGCAATCATTTAGGGTGTTAAAAAGAGTTTCTATGTAATGCATTTATAAATGTTATGCTTGTATGTAATAAATACGTACTCACAAAAGGGTTTCTCTGCTACTGAGAAAAGTATTTTCACCTACACAATAATAAATAGCTAGCGTTTCTTAAGCACTACTAGATGCCTGACATTGTTCTAAGTGTTCTACATATGTAGTCTCTTCATCTTAACAGCAGCCCTCTAATTTGATCCTATTATTATCTCCACAGAGCACAGAAAAATGAAGCATTATGTCCAAGGTCAGCCAGCATTCAATCCCAAGCAGTCTGGCTCTGTAGTATATAGTCTTACCACAACAAAATATAACATCTCATTTGACCTAGTTATATAGATACTATTATATCCATTTGTCAGATGAGAAAATTGAGGCTTAGTGGGATTATATAACTTTCAAGCTTCCTCTGCTAATATGATAGATTCAATTCTAATCTTTCTGATTCCGAAGTCCATGCTTATAACCAATTATAAACTTATAAAACCACTGTAGCCTCCTAAATGCAGGACCACTGGGTAAGATGTGAAAGTTATTATGACCCTCAAAAACAATACAAGCAAAAGGGAACAAATTATATTAGTGACCTGAACCACACCATCTCACTGAGGTGGCTCAGCCCTAGATAGGACCAGGATTTTTTCATCACTAATCACAGGGCAATGGTCCTAGGCCCAACCTCCCATCTGGCTCAGAGCTACTACTGTAAACACAAAAGATGGCCTTTGTTTTCTGGTCTTTACAAATCCCTGTAGCAGTTTCTCTATCTATCTCCAGGAGTGGTCACAAGGCTAGCCAGAAGGAAATTCAACCCAGAGACCCAAACCTGGATTCAAAACAGAAACTGCTCGAAGGGTTGAGTCAGGAGTTGTGTCCCCACAGAGCTCTTTGATCCTGAGAGAGGAAATCATTGGCACAAAGGAAAAGAGAAGCAGATTATAGACGAGAGGGTTTTTGTTGCTGAAGGTCTTTTCCTTCTAGATGAGCATTCTGGATTTCAGAGTGGCTGTTTCCTGCTGAGCTTCAATGGGCCGGGCCTCTGCCCCTGCACAAAAGAGTAGGAGAATTTTGAACTCAAACATAAAAGCAGAGCAGCAGGCCACAGCGTCTACAGCTCAGGCCTGCTGGGAGCCCCAGCCAGTTCAGACACCATATGTGTCCTGCTTATCCATCTGGTTCTTTGGACAAGGCCAAACAAAACAGTGGAAATAAATGGCAGAGTAAAGTCTTTTGCCCTGGCCCTGAAGCATATACTGACCTCACCTTGCAGAGTTTTTCTGTAAATCATTTGGATTATAAGTAGTTTGATTTAAAGTATAAGAGTCCAATCTATACAAAACTTTAAAGGGGGAGAAAAAAAGTTCCAACATTACATCTGATTAGCAGGCTAATCACCTTATATCTGTCCCTCCATTTACCAATATTACTTCATAAAGTAAAACCTAAAATCCAGTGAAACCATAAAAACATGTAGCTTAGCCACATGTGAATCCAAACCAAATCAGCCACAGTTTATACAACCACTACAAAAGTTTCTGCATTATTAAACTATATTTTATGGAGAATTGGACTCACTTATTTAAGCAAAAGTCAGCACAGTAAATTTTTATGTAATAAGAAGACTCCATAATCTCTGATAGATTATTCTACATCTTAATTTTCTATGTAATTTCAACTTTGATTAACTGCAGACTCTTCATTGAAGCTAATATATCTCTGTGGCTAATCCTTTCAATGAACTTAGTTTGTATATATAGTTATGAGTTGCTTAACCACAAGGATACATTCTGAGAAATTTATCTTTAGGAGAATTCTTTGTTATGGGATCATGGAGTGTACTTACATAAACCTGGATAGCAGTGGTCCCCAACATTTTGGGCACCAGGAACTAGTTTCGTGGAAGATCATTTTTCCACAAACCTGGAGGGGGAGGAGCGGGGATAGTTTGGAGATGAAACTGTTCCACCTCCATGATTCTCATAAGGAGCAGCAACCTAGATCCCTCACATGCTCAGTTCACAATAGGGTTCACACTCCTATGGGAATCTAATGCTTCTGCTGATCTGACAGGAGGCAGAGCTCAGGTAGTAACGCTTGCTCGCTGGCCCACTGACCTCCTGTTTCCTGCTTTGTGGCCTGGTTCCTAACAGGCCACAGACCGCTACCGGTCTTGACAGAATGGGGGCGTGAAGGTTGGGGACCCCTACCCTACTACACACCTTGGCTACATGGTATAGCCTGTTGTTTCTAGGCTACACACCTGTTCAGCATGTTACTGTAGGGAATACTGCAGGCAACTATAACAATGGCAAGTATTTGTGTATCTAAACATAGAAAAAGTAATGCATTGTCTTGTGACTTCATGATGGCTTCATCACTAGGGGAGAGGAATTTTTTCAGCTCCATTATAATCTGAAAGGATGACTGTTATCTATGTAGTCCATTGTTTACCAAAACATCATTATATGGTGCATGACTGTATTTCAGTTACTTTCAATAGACCAAATATTAGCCTTGTACTATACCCAGTTTCTCAGTCTCAGCACTATTGACATTTTAGACCAGATAAATCTGTTGTGGGGGATTATCCTGTGCATTGCAGGACTTTTATCGCCACACTTAGTCTCTCACTTAAATGCCACTAGCTTTGCCCCCCATTTGTGAAAACACCAAATGTCTCTATATATTGTCAGATGTCCCTGAGGAGTGAGTTGAAACCCTGATTGAGAACCACTGGTTTATATGATACAGAGAATAACTTTTGAATGCTGATCTGCTCCTTCTCATTTATACATAATCATTCAGTAAGAGCTAATACTCAATATTAAAAGTATAAGGCAATGACTAGACCCATTGGATTTTTTAATCTAAGTTATAAACTTATCTTCTGAACTCATAAAAGTAATGTTATAATAGTTTCTGAATATCATGAAAATTCAATCATACACAAAACTCTATGTATTATATAATGGTGGGGTTTATTCCAGGCCCACTGACAAGTCTGTCTTACTTCACTGAAGTTAACCCTCCACACACAGATAATGACAGATGACTGGGCAGGTGGGAAAGATGGATGGGAAGAAAGAAAAAGCAGCAAGAATGTGGAGTCCCGATAAATAAGCAATAATAAGGAAGGGGACCCAGGTGGCAGAGGTCCCCAGGTAAGGAAGAACAATGAACAATTGTTTTGAGAGATAGCTAACCACAAATAACCTGAGGGCACAACAACTTTGCATGTAGCCCCCCCTCCAGCAGGACCCTATATAACTTCCCTCCAGCCCCTGCCTCTTTGCAGACAGCCTCTTCTCTGCTGTCCTGCCTATTGCAGTCTTGCCACATATTTTCATACTTTCTCTAATAAATCTGCTTTTCTTTACCTACAACTGTCTTGGTAAATTCCTTTACTGTCTGCTCCACTCACCCCAGATAGTTACTACCCACGACAAAAAGACTAGAGAGCAGGCTGAACAGTACTGAAGGTGGCTGAAATCATATGAGTAACATTCCTTAAGAAAACTAGAAAAATACGTTTTCATGCAAAAGCAAACTATTTTATTAATGTATTTAGTTTGAAAATACTCTTCATAATTAAATACAATGCATAAAATCCCCATTTAATGTTCTAAACCTACTATTTTCACTTAGGACCATTTTTTAGTAAACCTCTTTTAATGTTGCTTCACTTAAATCATTTGTCTCTTTTTCTCCAGATGTTATGCTTCCTTTAAGTAATTGCAAAGAGGTCATATTAAATTAGCCCTCTGTTTCAAAAGTGAAAAGCTCCAGTGAGCAAAGACAAATGTTTATGGCAAATTGATTAGTAAAATGCTGTCTCATGAGAACTGGACATTAAACTGGAAATGTTTAACATCTCCTTGGTCAATCTCAATTCTTCCTTCAGTCACCGAAAATTATTTTTAGTTTAATCATAACTCATCACATTGTACACATTGAGATTGCTACTTTACTCCTTTAATTAAAAACAAAAACAAATAAAAATATTTTTATTTGGCTTTGCTAAAAGAAACTGGTTTAGTTCTATCGCTGTATATCAGAATTCTACTTCAATCTCAGTGATTATATTTTCTTGACATTTAATCAGACTGTAGTTATTTTCAACCATAGATTTCAAAAAAATGCTTATAAATTAATGTAAATAAAGTGCTTAAAACAGTGTCAGAAATAATGCCTTACATAGTAAGAGTTACGTAAATACCTGCTATTATTACTGGGCTCCACTGAAGACTAACTAAATCCAAATCTATGGAGATTAAGTGTAGCCATCAGAATCATTAGAATATTTGGGCTAAGGCACTGGTACTTTGCCAAAGCCCTCTATGTGATGGCAGTGAGCCATCAGCATTGAGAAACATTGATTGTACCACGTGCCAATGAAGCAAATTTAATAGCTTAAATGTCAGAAAACCTGATCAGCCTCATTCTATGTACCACTGATTTAAAAAAAAAAAAAAAATCTACCATTTTCTAGGCACTGTGCATGTCAAAGACATTGAAAATGAGTAAGACAATCTTTACCCTCAAGCAGTTAGCAATCAGTTAAATTAAACAGACCATGACCCAATAAATACAGAGTAATTCTTTAAGGGTAAGAATAGTGATATTAACTAAGGGTGTGGGCCAAATAAAGTATCAGCCAATTCTACTTGAATAAAGTAAGGAAGGCTCCCAGGGAGAGAGAAATTTGAAGTGACCCTTAAAGGACTAATGAAGTTGTGTTGGGTGGAAAATGAAGGGAAAGACACAGAAACAAAGGGAAATCACATAGGGTTTAAGAATTATTACGTAAAAGTTTAAGCAGAAGATGTGATGTGAGTGAAGCTGCATAGATTCGAAGGGCTTGAAAACCGGGCCAAGAAAGTGTGATGTTTTCCTGTAGGCAAAGGGGAACCAAAGACGCATTTTAAGAAAAGGAGTAAAATGATCATACCTGCAACTTATATCTCTCTGTCTTCATGTACTAAGAGAAGCAATAAACACACCCATACAGACTTAGGTCCTCACATGATCATGCTAGATAGACAGAACTCAGGTTTGCACCTCAGCCAATCTCATTTACATGGCAGAGCTCTACCCTAAAATATAAGAAAGCAAAGCAAGTGGGACATTCTTAGTTTTGTGGAACTTGAAAATCCAGATCTTCCAGTCATTTAAGAAGAGGATGAACCAAAAAGCCTTCCAAAGATCTTTAACTGTTGACATTGGCTAATAATTTCTTCTTTCTAAAGGGAAAATAATAAAACTATATTCTCCAGAAAGTCATAGATCTCTTTATGCTGTGAGGAAAGTTTTAAAGACATAGCAAGCATAATATTGCCAGGAAAAAGATAATCTAGGATATTCTTGGATGTTGTCTCCAGATGTTGAGTTTTAATTCTATCCTGATTTAGACAGTGAACTATTAAAATATGGAAAATATGATTATAATTTATGTTCTTCCATGTAACGACTCAGGGGATTTCTTATTTTGTTATTAGAAGGGAGCAAAGCTATTGTTTTAAGTAGGACAAAAGCCCACATCTGCTCTTGTGCAAGTTACTCCTGGCTGCATCAGGTTTTCTAAGCATTGACTGTGGATGTGCGTGCAGCCGCACCCTCTCCTGGAATTCCTATTGGTCTCCTCCTTGTCCTAAGCTGCTGCTTAGGAGCGCACTGTAAATGAAACTATGTTGCTGCCGTTTGAAGTCAAAGTGAATTGATAACTGACTCAGTAATTGGCAACTACTCCTCTATCAAGGTGTATGCACATGGAGACTCGGACTGTCAGATAAGGGTAAGTGGCTAAAATTTTATCATTGCAATGTGGACTGCTAAAGATAAATAGTGTTTACCGGCCCCCTAAAAGAGTAATCCTGACTTGGAAAAGGAAAATGGTTTCATCTGATCTTAACATGGAAACATTCAGATTAAGTCTCAGCAGAAATGCTCATTTGCAGAGTTTTAGACAAGGCTATTCCAAGGCCAAAGATGTATTTCTGCATACTGCAAAGGCCAATTTCCTGTTTCATGCTCTATATACAGACATCCACAACAAATAATACCTGATGGAGATCCCTTTCTGTTTCTGAGAAACAAAATGTTAAGACTGACATGGGTCAGTGAAATCATTTTTTGCTCTAGATCATGCCCAAGAAGAAGAGGATATTGTCTCTCTTCCAAGATTTGAAATCTGTCCTGAATCCGTGGCCCATGCAGATGCTGGTATGCTGCTTGGTATTTGGGGATTTCTTGCTGATGAATATGATATTTGCTTGGCTGCAAGGAGAAACCAGAGAAAAATAAAGAAGTGCTTTTGTTGGTAACATATTGTGGGGTCAGAATGTTGTTTTAGTGACTCACTTGAAAAAAAACGTGGTAGGAAACTAAATTCAACCTTGTGACAGAGTGCTATGGCTTTTGTTTAACAATAACTCCAGCCAACTCACTGGTGAAGATGCTTTTTACATAGGCTGGTTTTACATGATTCCAAAATACCTAGTAAATTTAATTCTAAAATCTAGTTCAATAATCTGGCTATTTTGCTTGAGAAATGTTAAACCTGAAATAAACTGCTTCGGACAAATACTATATAAAACAAACATTCTGAGTAACAGATTAATTGATTAATGAATAGTGACCTGAAAGTTTGGGATGCTTTGGTACTGTATTAGTCTGTTCTCACATCGCTATGAAGAAATACTCAAAACTGGGTAATTTATAAAGGAAAGAAGTTTAATTGACTCACAGTTGTGCATTGCTGGGGAGGCCTCAGGAAACTTATAATCATGGTGGAAGGTGAAGAGAAAGCACCTTCTTCACAGGGAAGCAGGACAGAGTGAGTGCAAGGAAGAGAAGTGCCAGACGCTTATAAAACCATCAGATCTTTTGAGACTCACTCACTATCACGAGAATAGCATGGGGGAAACCACCCCCATGATCTAATTACCTCTACCTCATCCTGCCCTTGACACATGAAGATTATGGGGATTATAAGGATTACAATTCAAGATGAGATTTTGGTTGAGGGCAGAACCAAACCATGTCAGGTTTTTTATAAACAAATTAATACAGCTCACTGTTCCTGGAACCCACCACCTTATTATCATCTCTGTTTCTTGGCTTCTAGGTTAGACAATATATTTCTCAACCAGAATAGCCCCATTGTCATTGGAATACAGGAGGATCTGGGAGGAGGGTATAAGTGATCATCTCAGAGCCATGTCCTCCCTCATTGAAGCATTCTGTCACTCACTTAGTTTGTTTTTGGTTTTGTTAAAATCCCTTTATTAGAGTCTTTATTATAGTCTGACTTTTTTCTTTATATTAATGCATCTTCCACAGCCATAATTCATGACATCTGCATTTCTATCTGCACACTTAACCACCTCTGTTACCTTCACCTGATACAGCATTTTATTCCATTTTCATCTTTCAAACATTATTCAGATTTTAAGGTCAAGCTCAAAGCTATTTCTTCTATAAAGAAACGTACGCATTCCCTCTTATTTCATGCAATGGCTCCACTAAAACTATATTTATAGTTTTATTACAGCACATTCTGACTGTATTATGTTTCTTTGTGTCCATGTCTGTGCCACCACTAAATTGTTAGCTCCTTGAGCACTGCACTTCTGTTTACTCATGGGGACCCATTCCTCTTCAATTTCATATTTCTATACCAAGCACAGTTATGCAGCTAGTACGTGAGTAACACATTTGTTTAATTGATGATGCTCACATCCTTCAAATAAATGTATCAGATGACAAAGTGGTGTGGGAGTAGTGGGAAAGAAAGAGGGAAATGAGGGAAAACAAAGAGAGAGACAATGTCAAATTGGAAATTCAACCTGATTTAACATCTAATACATAATTACTCATGTTGGCAAACATCATAAGGAAAAACTCAAACATGATTGCTCTGCATGTTTTCCTTTAATATATTTATTCATGCACAAACAATATCAAGGTTTCCCATGATTAAAACATGGATATTTCTACTTGGCTTCCTTTTGGACACACTGCTTCAGAACAAACCAAGTCTGATAATAAAGTAAATCTTCTCACTATGCCTTAACAACAACCCCATCCCTTGTTTTAAAACAATAATTTGTTGTCTAAATACCATACTTCCCTCAAGGAAATGAAAGGAGAATACAGAGCCAGTGCACACTAATGTAAAACAGCACCACAAGTTAAAATGCAATTCATATCAGCATGGAAATTACTGAGTGAGTGGTTACTGCTACAAAATAAAAGGACATAGCAATCCGAAATGAACTATCTATACCATAGGAGTGAAGCTTTTTCATAATGAACCTATAAAAAAGGAGTGGGATTTTTGCATAATACATTTACAGAGGTAGTATTCTATTAAAAGCATTTTTTTCCAATAAGATTCAGTATTCTTGGGAAATTCAGGAAGGAGATTGGTTTTTGGAGGCCATAACTGATCCACTGGGAATTTTATTTTCAATTTTGGGAATGTTCAGGATTTGTGTTTTACTATCTATATAAATAGTTGACCCTGCTTTTTTTTTTTTCTCAAATGTATGACACTGGAGGTTTAAGGGTCTTGTGTTTTTAACAGAGATTTAACTGGCCCCACCATTTGGATTTGGTTTGACTATTAAAAATAGAATCTAAAGATTTTACACTATGCATCCCAAATTGTGAACCTTTGTTCTCTGCCAATACTATACTTAAGGTTTCTAACACTTAGCAATTTTCTAACATTGTGGTTGAGGTCATCTTTGAAAGACCTACATTTATATTTTCCCCTTGTGATGCAGAATCAATACTTTACTGGCTGAGAAAAAGTGAAACACTCCATTCACGTTAGACTGTTGAGTGAAAATGCAAATGAGCAGGCAGCAAATCTTGCATGTTATGCAAACACAGAAGCTAAAAAAAGTATTTCTGATCACAGGCTCTCTTGTTGGAAATATTAAATTTGTCCAGGTTTCAGATTTTTTAAGTCTCAATTTCCTGCACTTTTTAAAAGAGGAGTTTCATAAAGAGCAATGCATAATTACCAGAAGAAAACCTGTATTAATCATGCAACACTTCACATAAGAATTTCCATCTAACTTTCCACATGCTTTCTACAAACCAAGTCTTTCTTCTCTTCTTCTTCTTCTTCTTCTTTTTTTTTTTTTTTTGAGGCCAATAAGACAATCAACCATATATAGCCATGAAAATACACATGACATAATGGAAAATCAATTGAAACAACACCACAAAGAGGACTAAAAGTAAAGTGAAATCTCTAGATTTTAGGATTTTCTTGAAAAGTTACCCACAATGTCAAAACATTTAAATTTGGTTTAGATGTGGAGAGAATTGGTTGGAATTTATACAAGAGAACTTGAAAATTTAATAATGGACATCACTCTATTTGTTTTTTATAAAGGACAGCAGCACTCCTCACGAGACACTTTTGTTTACTTCTGGGGGAGCCTTTCTTGCTGCCTGTCACGGGACGCTACATTCTTAGTGTTTCCTTTCAGAACAGGAATTCTCAAACATAAGAAAGCCTCCAAGTCCCCTGGTGGGCTGGGTTCCAGCTGCAGATTTCTGATTCAGTAGGTCTGGAGTTGGGTTTGGAAGTTGCATGTCTAACAAGACTCCAGGATTACTGAGCTGCTGGCCTGGGGATTGCACTTTGGACGTCTCTGATTTAAGAGGGGGCAGAGTGGAGAAGCTTGGAAGCATGAGGGAGAAGGAGGACAGGAGCCAGGAGAGAGATCTGTGGAAAGAAGCTTAGTCTGTAAGGCTGTAGAAACAAGGGGCTGCTTCAGTAGCTAATCTATGGAGAGTATGGTCTTGAAAATACTCCATGTGGTCATACTGAACCAAGAGATATGAGAATGAAGTAGCCTACAGAATAAGAAATAAGTGCCAGAAAAATTTAAAAGGGAAAGATAGATCACAGACCAAGCCCTTTAAAAAATGACAACAACTGAGGCAGATAGATTACAAGGAAAAATCATCCTGCATCTTAAAATATGATCATTTTCCAGTCCTCCTGTCCTCTACCCTAATGGAAAGTGGTAGAAGCTTCCCCTACAAGCTAGTAAAACAGGTGTGAATTTCATTCCACTGACTGTAGTGGACAGGAAGCACCATTCTCCTGATTATTCAGTACTTTATTGCTGAATCCAAGTGCTATCCCAGCTTGGAAAACGCAACCTCAGTTATTTTTGAAGTGTCTGTTCTCCTCCAGGTTGGGATGTGGCTCAGAAATCATAGACTAGTCCCAGGCACAGTATGGAGTTCAATGTTATGTGTTCATCAAGTATCAATCCTCAACCCACATGAGTCATCCTCAGTATGTCCGTGGGCTTTCTCCCTATCAGCTGCTTCCTCACACTGTTACTATGAGACTCTCTTATGAAGCATCTATGGTTCAGTCTGACTAAAAGCACTGCAGAGAAACTCCCTGCTAGATTCTTCTGGGTTCTCCAACCCAGGAAGCAGAGTTGTCACTGCTCCAGCACTCACAGACTATTTGCTCCTCTCCCCCTACAGGCTGGAGGGGAATCTCATTTCAGTTTGTGACTGGAGTCCCCTAACTCCCTGGCTTCTACACATAATTCTCTGGGACTTAAAAATGTTTTTCTCACTTTTACTTGTTTCACAGTTCCCCAGTTTTTAGGATTTAGGCACAAATGTCTGAGAGTCCGACACTTACAGGAGCCATAGGGACAGAATAAATAAGAGAAGCAAGACAGTTGTAATATAAAAAAGACTGATAGTGAGTGCTGTACACTGGGAAGGGAAAGAACCTCAAAAAGTATTAATATTAAAAATTTTTAACTGTGGAGGCCAAACAACACACTTATTTGGGTCAATGGTACAGCAGGCTTCGCATTTGTGAGCATAGTTGAGATTAATGGAAAACAAAGATGTTTTCTGCTTTCCTCTTGGCTATTCATGAGGAATTGAGTATAGTGCATGCTCTATGTTCATGAAGACAAGAATTGTTTTGCTAGTCTTGTTCACAGTTGTATCCTCAGCAGGTAAAACAGTGCTTGGCACAGTATAGATGCACTCAGTAAATATCTGCTGAATGGCTGAATGAATAAATAACTAAATATGTAACAGAAACAAGTACATTATTATCTTAAAATATTATCCAGCCCTACTATCATTAGTCTGTGCAAATCACACCAATGATTAAATGCCACATTGTATAGAAGAGTAAATGGCACAGTGACCAAATATAAAACTCTCACAAGTCTATATATATATATATATATATATATATATATATATATATATATCTCCAAGGGCCCAGCCCTTTCCCTTGTTGATATGGTTTGGCTCTGTGTCTCCACCCAAATCTCTTGTCAAATTGTAATCCCTAGTATTGGGAGAGGGACCTAGTGGGAGGTGATTGAATCATGGAGGAGCACTTGCTGTTCTCATAATAGAGTTCTCAAGAGATCTGGTTGTTTAAAAGTGTGTGGCACCTTCTGCTTTATTCTCTCTCTTCCACCTGTTCCAGCCATGTAGGACGTGCCAGCTTCTCCTTTGCCTTCCACCATGATTGTAAGTTTCCTGAGGCCTCCCAGTCATGCTTTCTGTATAGCCTGTGGAAATGTGAGCCAATTAAACCTCTTTTCTTTGTAAATTACTCAGCCTCAGGTAGTTCTTTATAGCAGTATGTGAATGGACTAATACACTTGCACTATCCCCCATACCACTCCCTGGACACAGCAGTAAAACTGTAACTTCCTGATAAAATGTGGAATGTACTGGACTGAGGCTAAATTAGACAAATATGTTTACATCTGAGTATAGCCTATGTGGTGGCTAAAATAAAACAGAAGCTTAGGGTATTATTACAGATTTCAGTGGTTTCAAAGAAAGTCAAGAAATAATCTGAGGAACCCAAGCTTAGAAGCTGAGAATTTGATCTGAACTAATTTGTGCTGTGCTTCTTTTATTCACTAAAAAGCTGTCTAACTCCCTTGGGAAAAATATTATCATTATATTTCTACCACCTATTCACTTGTCTTCTACAGTCAGGCTCAGGAGTTCATGGCTTTCTGCCTGCAGCTTCCTCTTTTATGTGAGGCTATTCTATGAGGTCCCAAACCACTGGACAGAAAGAAAACCAATCTTCTCTGATCTGCACGGTTGCTTCCACCCATGAATTGCTTCCCTTGGTGAAGCATTAAGCATTAAGCCAGGAGCACATGAGCTCTGATGAAACACTCTGGAGGAAGAGAGATTTGCTATTGCAACTGTTCATTATTTGTGAACTTCTCCAGTGTTTGTCCTATTAATATTGTCCAGTTCCAGGAACATTTTGATAAGAGGAAAGAATATTTTGAAGTCCATGTGCCCTTAAGCACGAATAGTCACTGCTCATTCCTACTTTGTAGTAAGGATCATCTCCAACTATTTGGGCCTCATGGCCTCCATTTCAATTTAGTGCACTGTATAACCTCCCTTCTCATGTACCCACTAAATCCAGGACTTTTCATCTTTTCGACTGCTGCCGTTGGGAGACAATATACAAGAGGTGTGGCTTGCAGCATAGTGTGATAGAAAGAGCATGACATGTGAGGTTAGGAGATCTGGGTTGGACTTACATTTCTACCAGTTACTCACATGCATTTGTTTAATTGCCAGCCTTCTAAAACACATGCCATAGTGAAAATTGAAAAAATATAGCAGGATGGCTGTGAGGTGCACATGAGATAAAAATATGAGAAGGTACTTTGTAAGAAGTAAAGAACAATAAAAATGCTACTCATTGCTGTTGATAGTATCAACACTATTAGTAGGAACAGAGTGGGAGGCAAGAAGGAAGATGGTGAGTGGGAAATTAAGTGTGCTGCTAACAGAAAAGACAAAACTGGGAGTCCCAGGACTCTTTGATACATGGTAGTTGGTTGGGGGAAGATGTGGCATCAGAGAACAAGGGCTGACTAATCGTCATATGAGTAATCTTCCAGTTATTGCCCCAAAAGAAGAGAATGAATGACTTGGCCTGCAAAAGGGAGGGTGTGGAAAGGTGAGGCATTCAATTTGAGACTTCAACAGTTTGTGCCCTCTTTTCAACATAGCAGCCACCCTAACATTGCTGGAGGAGGAGGAAGAAATTTGACCATAATATAAAGAATATAATAAGTAAGCCTGAGATAAAATGATGACTGAGACCATGCTGGTCCTTCCTGTAGTTTATGGTTAATAACAGAAAATACTTCTTAATCCCTTCTGCGGTCTGCCCAGACTCACCAAGACCTAGGTTGTGACAAAGATAGCCAGTTGCCTACAGAAAGACCTGTTCTCTCCCATCCTTCTCAGTATCCTTATTTTTCCCTGGGTATATTGCCACCCAAAACAAAAGGCTACCTACCCAGACACTCTTACACTTGGGTGTGGGGACAAGGCTAATTTCTGGTCATGACATATAGTGAGAATGTTTGTCAGACTTTAAGTAGGTCCCTTTTATGGAACTGACTCAGCTGGGAGGGTTTCTTTCATGGCCTTCTGACATTCTTCCTTTCTCTGGTCAGCTACATGGACATGATGTCTGGGCATTCAATCCTCTACCACCACTGTGCTGTTTCTTACATAGTTGAGGTCCCATCAATCAATCTACATTTGCTCAGACACCATCCCCAGAAAATGATAATGTATTATTACACTATTCTTTTCTGGGGATGGTGTTTGAACAAATGTAGATTGATTGGTAGGAGCTCAACTATGTGTGAGCGTAATGACCATCACACCACTCCAAGCAAAACCAAGGCAAAGGGAAAAAGATCCTTGGTGGCAGTATGTATCTTACAAAATAGAGCTTTTCCGAAGATTCAGGTTGTGAGGATAAGAGAAGATGGAATCTACAGAAGATAATTACCCTAGTTAGGTGAAGGCTTTCTACAGTCTAGAGATTAAGATGGGTACCAGGTCCAACAAACATCCTTATAGTCTTATAAAGCAATGCATGAGATAAGAAAGAAATAGACCTTTGAGTCTGTGATGGTTAATATTGAGTGTCAACCTGACTGGATTGAAGGATGCAAAGTACTGTTCCTGGGTGTGTCTGTGAGGGTATTTCCAAAGGGGATTAACATCAAAGGGTATGTCAGTGGACTGGGAGAGGCATGCCCACCCTCAATCTGGGTGGCCACCATCTGATCAGCTGCCAGAATGGCTAGAATAAAGCAGGCAGAAGACGGTGGTAGGAGCTTACTTGCTAAGTCTTCCAGACTTCATCTATTTCGCGTGCTGGATGCTTCTTGCCCTTGAACATCAGCCTCCAAATTCTTCAGCTTTTGGACTCTTGAACTTACACCAGTATATGGCCTTTGGCCATATACTGAAAGTTGCACTGTCAGCTTCCCTGCTTTTGAGGTTTTAAGAATTTGGACTGGCTTCCTTGCTCCTCAACTTGCAGACAACTTATTATGGGACTTCACCTTGCGACTGTGTAGGTCAATTCTCCTTAATAAACTCCCCGTCATATATACATCTATCCTATTAGTTCCAACACTCTAGAGAACCCTTATTAATACAGAATCTGAAGACAGGAAAGAGAAGTTCACCTCTGACAATTATCTACTATAATGCACAGAAAAACATCTGAAAAATTAACCAAATTTTTTTTCTTTCTTTGCAGGGATTTTCATTGTTGTGGAGGTTTTTGTGTTAGTTTTTTTGTTGTTGCTACTGTTGTTGTTTATGCTCTTGTGGTGATACTATTGGTTTTCTGACTGTCATCCCCCAAAAGATACAAAGAAGGTAGTCTCTATGACACAGGAGTAGAAAGCTATAACAAGTGCAAAAGTTAAGCTGTAAAAACTTTAGAATGAGTTTTAAAATAAATACAATAGGAGAGTTTCAAAAAACTTTAAGACAGTAGGGTTCAAAAAACTTTAAAAATAGTAAAAAACTGTAAGCCACATTGATAGTGGCAAATAGTAAAATATATGTTGAAAATTGAAAAAGAAGATATAATAATAATACAATAATAACACATTTAAGAAGGACTCTCAATATGTAGAAGCTGAGGAAAAAGAGGAAAATGAGAGAGGAAAGATAATTGATATGGCAGACAGAGACTATGGAACCAACATTCAAATAATTGTTACTCAGAAAAAAAGTGAATAAATTGGACAAAAACAATAATCAAAGATGTTACAAAAGAAAAGTTTCCTGATTTAAAAAAAGGTCCATAAAAAGAGAGAAATAATGATATATCATACCTATTTTTATTTTTAAAAAGTAGTGTATAAAAGTCCAGGTACAAAATATATATATGTAATACACTCAAGCACAAAAGTGATACTGGCCTCAAATTTCCCCTTTAAAATACAAAAAGCTAAAAAGTGATGGTGAAAATGTAGTTTTTTAAAGGCTATAAAGATATAATCAAATACAACATTTACCCAGCTAAAAATATGGGGAAAGATATTCTGATATGCACTAATTGAAATTAAATAATAAGAAAGAAAATTACTATAAAGGAAATATGTAATTACTGTGATAATAAGATTACAACAGTGGAAAAATGGAAAAATCTAGGTTAAATATAAGATTATCTAAGACATTATCAAAATTATTTCAAGGAGCAAAAATATGCTAATAACCATGAAAAATAATGAAAGGCCTCTCAAAATGTACCTCTGAAATAACCACTGAGACCAGTAAATTCAATATAAGATTTAATAAATAAATATCATGCTGTTTAAATATTTTCAGAATACATAAAATTATTTCAACTTCCCACATCTTTATATAAAACTAGCCATAACTCTGGTGGCAAAATTGTTATAAATAGTTCAAATAGAAATTATAATATAATGTGTCATAAACATACTTATATACACCTAAATAAATGATATAAACTTTTAATGTAGTTACACAACTCTAAATAAATGACATAAAATCTATTTCAAGATAGATTAATGTTTTAAATTTTTAAAAAATTTAACCAAAGCAGTATATATCCACAGTAGAAAAAAATTTTAAACAATTAAACACACATCTGCCTGTCTCATAAAAAAAGATAAAAAGAAAAACAGAGGCGGCTCTTGTGGAGGCAGCTAGCGCGAGGCTGGGGAGCGCTGAGCCGCGCGTCGTGCCTTGCGCTGCCCAGACTAGCGAACAATACAGTCAGGATGGCTAAAGGTGACCCGAAGAAACCAAAGGGCAAGATGTCTGCTTATGCCTTCTTTGTGCAGACGTGCAGAGAAGAACATAAGAAGAAAAACCCGGAGGTCCCTGTGAACTTTGCAGAATTTTCCAAGAAGTGCTCTGAGAGGTGGAAGACGATGTCCGGGAAAGAGAAATCTAAATTTGATGAAATGGCAAAGGCAGATAAAGTGCGCTATGACCGGGAAATGAAGGATTATGGACCAGCTAAGGGAGGCAAGAAGAAGAAGGATCCTAATGCTCCCAAAAGGCCACCGTCTGGATTCTTCCTGTTCTGTTCAGAATTCCGTCCCAAGATCAAATCCACAAACCCCGGCATCTCTATTGGAGACGTGGCAAAAAAGCTGGGTGAGATGTGGAATAATTTAAATGACAGTGAAAAGCAGCCTTACATCACTAAGGCAGCAAAGCTGAAGGAGAAGTATGAGAAGGATGTTGCCGACTATAAGTCAAAAGGAAAGTTTGATGGTGCAAAGGGTCCTGCTAAAGTTGCCCGGAAAAAGGTGGAAGAGGAAGATGAAGAAGAAGGGGAGGAAGAAGAGGAGGAGGAGGAGGAGGAGGATGAATAAAGAAACTGTTGATCTGTCTCCTTGTGAATACTTAGAGTAGGGGAGCGCCGTAATTGACTCATCTCTTATTTGAGAAGTGTCTGTTGCCCTCATTAGGTTTAATTACAAAATTTGATCACGGTCATATTGTAGTCTCTCAAAGTGCTCTAGAAATTGTCAGTGGTTTACATGAAGTGGCCATGGGTGTCTGGAGCACCCTGAAACTGTATCAAAGTTGTACATATTTCCAAACATTTTTAAAATGAAAAGGCACTCTTCGTGTTCTCCTCACTCTGTGCACTTTGCTGTTGGTGTGACAAGGCATTTAAAGATGTTTCTGGCTTTTTTTTTTTTAAATTTGTAAGGTGGTGTTAACTATGGTTATTGGCTAGAAATCCTGAGTTTTCAACTGTATATATCTATAGTTTGTAAAAAGAACAAAACAACCGAGACAAACTCTTGATGCTCCTTGCTCGGCGTTGAGGCTGTGGGGAAGATGCCTTTTGGAGAGGCTATAGCTCAGGGTGTGCACTGTGAGGCTGGACCTGTTGACTCTGCAGGGGGCATCCATTTAGCTTCAGGTTGTCTTGTTTCTGTATATAGTGACATAGCATTCTGCTGCCATCTTAGCTGTGGACAGAGAGGTCAGCTGGCATGAGAATTTTTTTTTTAAGTGCGGTAGTTTTTAAACTGTTTGTTTTTAAACAAACTGTAGAACTCTTCATTGTCAGCAAAGCAAAGAGCCACTGCATCAATGAAAGTTCAAGAACCTCCTGTACTTAAACATGATTTGCAACGTTCTGTTATTTTTTTTTTTTGTATGTTTAGAATGCTGAAATGTTTTTGAAGTTAAATAAACAGTATTACATTAAAAAAAAAAAAAAAAAAGAAAAACAAATGGAAAGATGGTTTAAACTTCCAAGGTGAGATAGTAGAGATAAGCCTGATAAAAGAATGTTCCTACCCCAACACTTGATGAAAGGAACAAGAAACACAAAAAACAAATTTTGAAAAGAAGTGCCAAACGAATGAATAAAAATTGCTTTTTTGGTTCAGGAAGTTTTTAAACTTACCTGCATCTTTCAGAAGAAATGATAGGAAAAGCAGATGATTAATCAATGCCTCAAAAGTCTTAATGGTATTCCTAAAAATGAGGAGAAGCTGAAGAAGTAGGCTGTTGGAGAGTCAGGAAAATAGCTATGCAAGCACCCCTACCAAAGGTACTAAATAGAGGAAGAGAAAAATTTCAATGAGTGTCATTCTACGCTCTACTAGCAGGGGAGAGGAAAAGAGAGGGCTCTAAAAAACACCAGCAATAAGTTGCAGAAATGAAAACAGAAGAGTAGATAAATAGGAACAAACAAACAAAACACCTGTGAGCACCAAAAACTGACAAATTAAGCAGAAGATTATGTCACCTCTACGCCAATTAACTGTAATGTAATCAGAAGACTAAACTGAAGTGAGTAGGAAGAGAACATATCCCTAGTTTGGTGGAGTTGATTGTAATACAGAAAATTTGCTCAACTCAAAGAAGAAAAAGTGGAGCCTAAGTTTTCTGCCTTCTCCACTCTCATACTTGAGGCTAGAGAAAAATTCAGTGATAGCAACACTCAGGCATCAGAGTGCAGCTCTGAAAGAAGCCAAACTGGAGAGACCTAGTGGCAAAAGTATCCTAGAGAATTCATTTAGACACACTTTCAGAGCAAAAAGAGAGTTTGGGAACTGCCCACAGTAAGCATGAGCAAGGCTAAAAGAAATGACATTGCAGTTATGCATAACTAAAACAAAAATGCAGAGAGGAAAAGTGACATGGCGTAGAAAAGAGACAGCAAAATTCTAGACAGAAATAAACCGTATTTAAGAGCAGAATAAACTCCTTGAACTTGCTTCACAGTGTGCAAGAACTTAGAATAGGAAGCCAAAAATATGAAAGCTCGTAAAACAACAGAAGTAGATATAAAGGAAGATGACAGAGATAAATTGAGAGTCCAACAACATCGTTAGAACCATTACATGTCTCTTTGATAAATTAGAAATAGCAAGAAAAAAGACAAGCTGAATGTCATATTAATGGGACTGAGGAAAGGCCTGGGATAATATTAACCAATTAGAACTAAGCTTACAGAGGGCAAAGTAACAGGATATTTTATGACCTTATCATTGTAACCCAAGAAAATGAAACAAGAAATAAAAGTATTAAAAAGAAAAGGCTCTGAAACTAAAGAGAAGCACAGTAGGGGACAGACCTTGTCACCTAGGAAAAAAATGTAGACAGAAGGATCAGCCTTGCAGCCTATCCTGGTTAAGTTGTTAAGATTCAAGGAGAAGGAAATATTTTTTTCAGCCATACAGACAGAAAGAGCAAGTCAAACAAAAGAGAGGAAACCAGGTTGGTTGCTGACCTCCCCACAGCAAGAAATTAACCCAGAAAATACTAGAACAAATATATAGAATATAGAAAGTAGAAAAGTTCCTCTTCAAAGCTCATCTTGGTTTAAAAAATGAAATAATAGACACTAGAAATAATAGCTTCTTACTCTAAAGCCTCCTATCAACTATTAGTTCTTATACTTTAGCACAGTTAGTTGCTTTGGCTCACTCAGGCATGTCTGGATAGGCCCAGGCAAGTCCTCGCTCATAGCTTACATCCCTTCCTTTTTTGGAAATGTTATTGCTTTCTTAAACCTTTCATAAGCAACTTCCTCTCCTTCCTTGTTCTCCCTTGCGCTTACCTATTTAGGAAAGTTTTAAGTTATTAGCAAATCAGGTATCAGTTTAAGACTGTGAGGTCCAGCTCCAGCCAATGGATGCAGGACACAGCAGTAAGGATGACCCAAATGTGTAAGGGATAAATATGTTGCTTTTCCTTTGTTGAAATGTGCTCTTGCCATTGTTCAATCTACAGAAAGTAAAAATGGCCTTGCTGAGAGATTGTTTGTCTCCATGCTGACTCTTCTTAACAGCACCAATTATCTATTTCTAACAGAATATCCTGAAGGAAAAAAAAAAAATTCAAGATATATTGTAGCCAGACATGTTAGTTTAGGAATAAGGGCAACACTCAGACATTCTGAAATATAAGAGAACTCAGGAAACATTACGCATGAGAACTTTCTGAGGAAAAAAAAAATGCAAACAAATAAAGCCCACCAAGAAATGACTGGAAAAGCCATAGCAAAATGACTAGTTCAGTACTCAGTGCCATGAAATGATAGTGCAATGTCAAAAAAATTATAAGCCTGGAGACGTCAACTCTAATGCCCATAGGGGTGAGATATAAAAGTAATTGAAACAGGTTGGATTCAGTGAAGTGGAGAGCATACATGCACTATCAAAACAAGGTAGCCACAGACAATTTTGTGTTAAGAAAATGAAAAATGTAGTTAACAAGATGTCATATTACTACATCGTTGATTTTTTTCAAGAAAATCCAGAAATCCAAACTTTTGTATTAATTCTCCCAACTTTTTAATTCCAGCAACAAAATTAACTTTATTCAATTTTGTTGGGGAAAAAATTTATCTGTTGGCTGGACAAACTGGTAAGTGACTAGTTTGTCACCTGTGGAAAATAAAATAAGACCCCAAAATGGTGCTCCCAGTCAATCTAACTTTGAAGAGAGACAGTAGACCCATAGCCACCAATGTGAAATAATTCAAAAGATAGCAATATTTATGGATCTGCCTTGAAAATTCTACTTGATGATAGAAAGTGGGCAATAAATGAAATGGAGAAACTGTGATAAGACTGTTGGTGAACACTAAATCAATCCAAATGTAGAACTAAACTTAAATGACTATAGGAATTATACTTACTGAGAAACAATAGAAATATTGACAGTGTAAAAGCAATATTTATATACATATATGACTAACAGGTGGTGGAAAGAAGTGTAAGCATACAAGACTAATCTATAATTTTTAGAAAGATATTCCAACATCCTAATGTTTACACAATCACTTCTTTCTTAACCCTTGAAAGAAACTCAAAAGTTAAGGGATTATAATATATTTTGGTAAAGAACCTGTTATGGGCTGAATTGTGTGTCCTTCCCTGCCTCTAATCTCAGAATGTGACTGTTTTGATGGTAAGGTCTTTAAATAAGTAATTAAGTTATAATGGAGTCATTCGGGTGGGCCCCAGTCCAGTATGACTGGTGTCCTATAGCACCTCAGACTGAGTGATTTATAAACAAATTTATTGCTCCACAGTTGTGGAGGCTGGGAAGTCCAAGATCAAGCCACCAGCAAATTCAGTATCTGGCAAAGGTTCAGTATCTGGCAAAGGTTCAGTCTCTGCTTCCAAGGCAGCACCTTGAACAAGGGGCCAAAAGCTTTGTCTTCACATAGTAGAAGGGATCAAAGGTGATAGGTGGCTCCCTCAAGCCTCTTCTAATAAGGGCATTAACTCCATCCATGAGGCTTCACATAATCACCTCCCAAGGGCCTCGCCTTGGAGATTAAGTTCCAATGTATGAATTTTGGAGGGACATATACAATATAACCATAGTATCTGTTCATGTATCTTTCTAATTATATGTTTACTATACACAAGAGATATATGGAATGATGTTCACTTACTGTTAGCGATGTTCACTTATTGTTAGCAATGTTCACTTCTGGGTTGGGATATTAGAAGAACTTCTCATATTGAGTGTATGCAATTTTTAGCAAAAAATCTATAACATAATTTTTCTAAAAAATAATAAGGAAACAAATAGTATAATCTCTATTTATCTAGAGAAACCTCATGCTGTAGTTATAGCATAGATCTTTCCAAATGTATGTATACACATGCATACACACACACAGACCCACTTATTCACACACAAATGTGTCACAGACCTACTCGAACACTTACACACACACATACAAATGTGCTTTTAAAGAATTCATTCAATATTTACTACTCTTTTACCAAATAATATAAACATATTAGGAAATATAGCTTTATAACATCATTTCGTCTGCTTATTCTCTGCTGGGGATATGTGCCTTAATTTATTTAAGTAATATCTAGTTTGGGACATTCAAGTTGTTTATAAATCTTTGCTTTCATATATACTTCTGCAATAAACAAACATTCTTGTAGCTACATCCCTGCCTACATTATAATTAGGAGCTAGTTCAGCAGAATATTAAACAACTAAAAACCTAGGGCCAGAAAAGATTTTAAAGAAATGTAATAATGACTTAATATGAATAAATATATTAACATAATTTATCATATAAGAGATTTAAAGAATAATCATATTATGATTGTATAAGCTAAAAAAGCTTTGGTCAAGCTTAACATCCAAATTCCCTTAACCAAAAGAACAATCTTTTCCTGGAATAATATCTGTCTTAACTAAGTAACTATTACAATTAACAAGTGAAAATAACTAATAGGTAACTACTAAGTAAATACACAAAATTGATAGTTTTTTATATGCCAGCAATGATGATATAATACATTCAAGAGAAAAAAGATGCTTTTCACAATAGCAACAAAATATGAAATAGCCAGAAAATTTTAATAAGAATGTGTAAAACATAAATAAATAAAACTATTAAACTTCCCTGAGAGATGTAAAGATTACTTAAGTAATAAAAAATGCAGCATGATGCCAAATAGCAAAACTCAATGTAGCAAAAAAAAAAAAAAAAAAAAAATTATCCCAAATAAATGTATACAATGGGGTTATTTTGGAACCTAAGTAATACCAATCATTTTGTAGAATGTGATTAAACAATAATTCTTATATACCTGTGGTAGAAGTGTACATAGAAATAATCTTTTTGGAAGATGATAATGAAATTTATATCAAAAGGCCTTTTTAAATGTCCATGTCTTTGCCCATCTATGACAGATAAATTTATATGTATGAAGAAAGATTTATTCAAAAAGCCTACTATTGCATAGAATGCAAAAATAAGCATTACACAGTAGCTATGCTCAAAAATCTCAGATCAATACTAGAAAATGAGGTATATACATAGTTAACTGAGGTATATATGTATGTGTGCATGTATATTCACACACTTAAGTATTATAAAGAAAGCAGCGTGAGTTAATTTCCTCTGTAAGACAGGTGCAAACAACATACTACGAAGGTCTTTATGGAGAAAAAAGACCACATCATTAGAGAAAAGGGTGGGTCTTGGAGTAGAGAAGTGGATTTACTGTGAAACTAATGAAACCAAAACCTCGGGGTTCCTCACACACACAGGATCCCTCCAAGGCCCTGAGAGGGGGGATTAACAGTGTGTTACATAGTCATATTTTTAAATAAAATTTGCAAACATGGCATATTTTAACCTCAATTAGTAGGCCTTCTACCTCCTTCTGCTTAGTTTCCCTGCTGGCCAACTTTCCCTCCTCATGGGAGTGGCTATGAGTATTTGTGGTTCAGTTCAGTTAAGAAGTTGAGGTTGCATTTGTTGGGTTTACTAGGCTATATTTATATGATTCAGTCACTTCTATATATTGTTAAGAATAGTGCTCTCCTTCATAGCATAGAAATGGCTCCCTCAAATACTCCTCTCATCCATTGTGCCAACTCGATTATTATTCTGACACAAACATGTAGGCTTATAGGATATAAGCATTCCCATGGCACACAACACAGGAATTATATGAGTCATACAGGGAGAAGAAAGGGAAATGTATAGACTCAGTCTGCAGTCAAAGATTATACCCAGTTCACTAAGGAGCAAGAATTCAAACCAAACACACACACACACACACACACACACACACACACACACAAATACTTAAATAGTTATAGAATTATGAAGAGTCTCTCACTTATGGCTTCTGGTTTTGCTTTTTCTTTTTAATCCAGGCAGAATGCCAACAACCAAGGCAAGAAGAATGTGAAAAAGGATTCAGTATGTTCAAGAACCCCAAGCCTGGTAACTTCCTTAGTGTACACCATTATTTACATAAACATCAATAAATTCAGAAGATTAAAGATTCGAAGCAATAGTAAAAATGACCATTGTTAAATATGCCTATTAAATTAAAAATAGTTACAGCATTATTGAAGTTTTTACCTGAAAACATAACAGGAAGTCATTCTAGAACTTTCTAATATAGACACCATTGTAAAGCTCAGACATACGATCGCTGTTTTAAATTTTCACTGAAAACTCAATACATGAAAGCTGGTTGTAATTACTTTAATGTTTTCCAGGATTAAAAAATAATTATTAGTATGAAAAAAACTACATGTACTTATAAAATGTCAACATTTAATATTTCTTAATTATTTGAGACATCAGTAGCAAGTAGGATTATGCAATGCCAGTATATAAATGGCTCAGCTACTCTTTGGTGTATTTTAAACCTATCTTCTACTGTTTGTTTAAAAGACATGTTATTATCTAAAAGTCACATGTGAAGGTCTTAAATCATTGTATCTACAACTTCAAAGAATAAGATGTTTATTAGTGAAGAAGTCATTTAATTGTATACGTTCCAAGACATGAAGTTTCCAGCTGGAGTTGTCTAGTCCATCACTGCTTCAAAGAGCACAGAAGCTCAATATCTAGTCTGGAATGGAGGAAGATGAACAGCAATGTGCTTGGCTAGATGCCACATCAAGAAGCTAGTGCAGTTTTGAAGTCACCTATATCCTTCAAATAGCATTCACTAAGTAGTAACTGAGCATCTACTATATCCCAAAGACTGAAAGAAGCTGAAACTAAATATATATGGGGAATGTACATTTTCAGTTAGTTGGGACTGGCTCTGTCACTTACAACCCTAGTGGCCTCAGATAACTTAGCTTCTTGGGGACCTGATTTGCATTTCATAAACACTGTTAATAATATCTACTAAGGAGTGTTGTTGTAAGGGTGAAATTATTGATATAAATTTATCAAAACAAACCCTCAAAAATGGTTTCATCTATTTACAAACTGTGCTTGAATATAAGCCTAACAAGAATCAGACTCACCATTACATTTGAGTGCCCTCGTGATTTCTCCAGAACAACACTCTGAGTAAGACCCACACTAAAATTGTTTTCAGAATTTGAGATGAGAAAGTGACCACATCGAAATGGAGAGAAAAGTGAAAGGTGGGTGAGAGAGATAAAGGCCAGACATTTTCTTTTGTTCTATCCTGTGACATTTCAAAGCAGAATACTATGCCTCTAACTGTAGATTATTCTCATCTGTAAAATCTGGAAGGAGAAATGGCAGCCACCTTCCGAAGTCTATTCACATGCTGTGGTAAAATATGTGTATCTCTGTGGGACTGACTGCAGCCTTTATTAATGTGCTCAGATTTCTCCTTGGAGTAAATGCTTATTAATACATAAAAACCTGTTGAAAGCTCATAATTATCCACATATATTGCACACACTTTAAAGACCATCCATAGAATATTCAGGCTGGCTTTGCTCCAGGAACTTACCACAAATATGGCTAACCAACAACTGGTGCATTTTCAAGAGGCCCAGATTTCAACATCAGCATAAGGCAAAAGAAGCTAAAATGAGTTTTACAAAATCAAAGAAAAATGATTTGAGAGTTATCCATTGATTGTATTTATCTATGCCAGTAAACTCTTCCCTTGTTTGAATAATTAACAATTGTCATTGTTTGGTTTTGTTTTTTCTCACTAATGTAAAATGCAGATAACAAAAATTACTTCAAAAACTGGAATTTAGAGATGGCCTATTTGGTTTTCTGATACCCTAATAGAGTTCCTTTCCCTTTTGGACCTCTTCAGATTGCGTGTAAATATGTGTGTGCAAATGCTTGTCGGTGGGTGAGCCTATACAACATCTCAAAAACTTTTCTTAGTCTCTAAGTTCATTATTTTAAAAATAATTGTAATTATTTTTAAACTACTACTTCTTATTTATCCCAAGGTTTTAGTGCCTTCTTTTTTCGTATTTGATTGCCAGGACGAATGTAATGAAGCTTTTTCACTTTGTTTTACTAGCTGTCCTCTAAACTTATTGTATTTTCAAAACTTAATTTTAGAAAATATACAACAACGAAAATATCATTTAAATCAGACTCCTGCAGAAAGGATTTCCTGGCTACAGAAGAAATAAATGTAAATTTTCCTGTAAAACCTTGTTATCCTTGAGAAATCTCTTGAGTTTGAAGCATGCAAATTCATGCATCTTGTTCATAGAACCAGCAGCCTTCAAACTTTTGTTTAAGGAGCAAAAGTTTACTATCCGAATAGAACAAATTTGCAATAACTACAGAGCATTCAGAGAAGTTGGTACCATTTCTAACCAAATATGATTAGAAAGCAGAGGACACACCCGAAGTGATGGTGAAAATATCTTCACTTTTCTTGGAGTAAATTTTAGAGCTGGAAGGCTAGAAAGTACATTAACTAGACATTGCAATGTTCACATTTAGTGAAAACTGAGGCTTCTAAAATTTAAATGAATTTTCCCAAAGTTTCATTGTTTGTTAGTGTCAAAAATCAGGACTATAACCCAATTTTCTTCCTTCTAGCCCACTTCTTAAAATTTAAAATATTGGAATAAAATATAGTCAAAGATAATGTGAGCCATTATTAATGACAAAGATTAGTAATTGTTAAATTCATTTCTAATCAAGTTTTCCAAAATCTGTTTTTTGAAATTAAAATTGTAAGTACATATTCTGCTCCAAACCACCCAACTTCTTAGAAAATGTAATATCTGAACACCATCTTAACTTTTTCTAAACCAAGGAACTTAAGCCTACTAGCTACTGATTCTATTCTTGTGACCTACTCCATGGATTTTCTTTGGCAGCCCAATAAAAACCTCACATGTTGAAATAATTTATTTCTGAACCTAATATCCCTCTGCAAATTCTTCCATTTGATTAATTTTTTTCTCTTTATCATTATCTCATAGATATTCTAACAGAATAGGAAAACTGCTCATTTCTCCAATTATTAAAATAAATTAAAGAAGGAATTTGAGAGAGAAATGGAGAATTAACTTCTATAAATTTCTGGGATATTATACAAGTTTTAACTAATTTAAAAACAGCTTCTTGGGGTTTTTACTTGTAATCTAGTTACAATCTGTTTAAGAATAGGTGGGGTTCAAAATAGTTGTTTCTCAGCCATTTGGTTAAACTTTAAAAATAAACATCTGTAAGCAGTCCCTAAAGCCCTTGGCTGGTGGGTGCTGGCAGAGTTGAGCCTTTGCACTGTGCTGTAGGTATTTTTTTATACCTACAAAGTTTTCAGGTTAAACATTTGTAAAAGAAACTTTTTTCTGAGTGCAAACAAGGGACAGGGTACAAGGCTGATCTGGTGGTAATTAAGGGAAATTAACCAGGAACAGATGTAGGCATCAGTTCTCCCCCTTGTCCCTGACTTTCGGAAGCATTTTTCCACCAAGACAGAAGTGGGCAGTGCCTTGCACAGACGTTGCTTATTTATCTTATCTTCATTGCAGCCACTCTGGAACAAGAACAGAAAGGAAATCCCCTGCTAGCTCTGTCCCCCAACTCTCTAGCTCTCAACATCACTGGTGGGAATGGAATAGCAAGAGAGGCATTACTGAGACCAAACTCAGTCATTCTATGGCCCCTGGAGCACCATGGCAAGAACTGGGTGCTTAGGACCAAATGACTTAGTTTTGAATGGAATGAATTGGCAGTACTGAAAAGGGAGAAGGTTGTTTATAAATATTTGATGGAGTTAATGGAAAAGTACTAAAGAGAAGCAAACAGTGTCACACAATGCACCTGATAGACATGATGTACCACCTGAGGCATTTTCTAGTTAGCTTTGCCTTTTTGTACCTTGGGTTCTAGGAATCAAGTAAGTTCTTTTCTTATTACTGTTGGTAGATTTGTTTCACTATTTACATTCCTATCACCAAACATGTTTGGCTGGTGCCTTTTTGTGAGAAACCAAGACCACGCATTTTCTGGAGCTGCTAAAAACCTCTCTGACCCAGGGTACACCTTTAGAGATTTTGAAATCTGTATTTACACATAAAGGTACGTACAGTGTGTAGAGCTGTAACTAAGCAACTATCATGTAATCTAACCCTGGAAGAGAACAAATGACGACTGTTTACTCTCTCTCATCCCACTTACATTTTTGAAAGCCCAAATAGAAAGTACTTATAAAAACAGCATTGAACCTGAATAGATAAGCTATTGGTCGTAGTGACTTATTCATGTGTTGCTCAAATTTAAGAAGACCTTAGAGTGTTTTAAAATGCATCCTCTACACAAGTGAACTTTAATCTTGAGAAAGCTCAAAACAATTACTTTGTATAATTCAACTGTCCAAATATAGTCATAACTAGTATGTGAATGTGGAGTTTAGTATGAGTGACAAATCTAAAAACGCAGCATGCTATTTCATAGAGTGCATTCAAAAGTAAAGTCAAGGAGAACGTTCTTCATGGGAGGCCTGTTCAGACATCAAAGTTCTGGATAATATTGACAAGGCTCATAAATTTGGAGGGGAAACCCGGTGTATTGCCTAAAAACTAAATCACATATTTGGCAATAATTGAAAATATTTGTACAACTATGATCAAATATCAAAAATTAATCAACAAAAGAAATAAGAAATGTAGCCAGAGTAAGCAAACTAACATGATTTGAAATTCAGACAATCCCATTTGACAAGGAAAATATAGAAAACAGATTTTAATTCAGGTTCAATCTCTGGGACCAACCTCCACTTTTGATTTATACGTGGAAAGCTCTTCAACTGGAAAAGAGTAAGGACTGAGCAAAAGGTGAAATAGCAAGAAGAGTGCTGAGGGAAGAGACACCTATGGGTCTTCTATACAGTGATAGATGATTTGGGTCCCAGAGAACCTAAAAATGGACAAGCTGTGACCAAAGCTTAGCCCATGATTCGTTTCAGCACCCTGCTGACACTTCTTGAAGAATAATTCCAACTGTGTTGCATAGGGTTTTGCCAGATGAAAAATGCAAAATGTCTTTCACGTTAAGATCACATGTGCCGTACAGAAGTCATTGAGTTTACTGAAACTGTTATTAAGCATATCTGATAGCCCAGAAATAATTTTCAGTTACCACAGTCTCTAAAGGACTGTGCTTTTTTCTAAGCTATGATAACTGAAAAGGTCCAAGGACATAGAGACTTCTCTGGGAAAAGTTCTAAAGGGGAGAAATACAGGTAACTCAGTGCATTGTTAATGTTCCAGCTATAAGAGTTTCCAGATGAGAATGAAGGTATCTACATAGAAAATACTGGTAATTCTAATTCCAGTGTTAAATTTGAGTGATTTTCCAGGCTCAGTGTCTCATCCCTATAATCTCAGCACTTTGGGAAGCAAAGGAGGGCAGATCACTTGAGGTCAGGAGTTCAAGACCAGCCTAGCCAATGTGGCAAAATCCCCTCTGTAAGAAAAACAACAAAATTAGCCAGGCATGGTGGTGCATGCCTGTAGTCCCAGCTACTTGGGAGGCTGAGACAGGAGAATCACTTGAACCCAGGAGATGGAGGTTGCAGTGAGCCAAGATGGTGCCACTGCACTCCAGCCTGGACAACAGAGTGAGACTCCATCTTAAAAAGAAAAAACAAAACAAGTTTGAGTGATTTCAGAGCAAACAATTAATTACTGAAAAATACAAATATAATTATCTTCTTTTGTCATGAAGAGATACTGAAGCCATGAACACATGGGAAAATATCTTTTTCCTGAGGATACGGCCAGCCATGCTCCTTACATGGGGGCATATTGGAACAATTTTCCTGCAAAAGCCCCTGCTCTGGTTTCTAGAATGTCAGAAGCCATTCTGTGGTAGCTTCAAAAAGATTCTTGGAGAAAAGCCTCATGTGTCAGTGAAGACTTTTAAAGAGATTTCTTCACCTTTCAGTTTTGATGAAAAAATTCATAATGTTACAGCTGTGACACCAAGAATTTTCAAACATGCCAGCATCCACTATTAGAAAAGCTATCATATCTGCTGCTCCTGCTCCATATCACTCTTTGGACTCTTTTCTGTTTTATATGCATATGGCACATTTTTAAATCACTTAACATACTATGTACTTTTTACATATGTTTATCATCACAGCAAAGACTTTGTTTTATTCACTTTGAATAAAACATCTCTAGTGCTTAGATTATGGAAGAAACATAATTACTCAATATACTGCTTTTGACTAAATGAATATCAAATTCATATACCCATTCTTATTTTATAAGAAAAAAAAAAAAACTCTGAGGCTCAGAGAGATTAAGTAATCTACCCAAGGACATATAGATGTAGATAATCATGTGGCAGATCCACTTGCTTTTTTCAAAGTGTTAACAACTTCAACTACTTGGAGAAAAAAGCTTTCAGCAAATTAATGCTGTATTTGGAAGAACACATAGTTTAGATATCTCATATTCACTACATGTATTACATCTGCTGAGCATTTCCTAGCCCATATACATATATGTATATATTACTACATATATATTACTATATATTCCTAGCCCATATATAAATGTGTGTATATATATATATATATATTCTACACCTTTAAAAGAGAGATGCCTCAACAGGGAAGATTTGCAGGACAACTCTAGAATGAGTTTTAGACATCATTTTGTTTTATTCACTTTGAATAAAATGTCTCTAGTATCTAGATTATGGAAGAAACATATTAATTACTCAATATGCTGCTTTTAACTAAATGAATATCAAATTCATATTCTCATTTCTATTTTATATGGGAAAAAAAACCCTGAGGCTCAGAGAGACTAGGTAATCTACCCAAGGACATACAGATGTAGAATAGTAATCACTGGGTGTCAACATAGGTTAAATACCAACAGACCATGGTGTGATCACTGTTTGGGGAGGATCACTCGATGATGATTATGACAATGACAATAAGAACAAACACTTAGGCAATACTGACTGTGGACTCCGTGCTTTCTGAGCATATACAGTTGTCACTAACTCATCTCATCCACACAAAAACCCTCCGAAGTGTAAACTATTATTATCCCCACTTTACCGATAAGAAAACTAAGGCAAGAAAAGTTACTTGCTCAAAGACATACAGTAACTGTACATAGTTAAGCCAAGATTAAAACTGAGGCAGGCTAACTTGGAAGTCTGTGCTTTAGCTCTCTGCTCTCTTGACTTGAAAATGATAAAGTGTGTCTTTATTCAGCAAGCCACTTGGCAAGTCTTGGTCTTGAAGACAACAGAAGATGTGTGGATTGAATTAAAGCAAATTAGCAGGGTTCATATTTTATTAAACAAATTATGTTAAGCAATACTGATTAATTAAACAGTGTCACCTTAGAGGAAGGCTCCTAGACACATACCACAAGGTCCATTTTGTTCAGTATTTACATCACTTGAATGAATACACAGAAGATAAGCTCACCCAGTTAGCTGATTTCACCAACCTGCAAGGCTCTGTAAAGGTGTAGAATGACATAGCTTTAAAATAACTGTGTAGCACCTCACTGGAAGGAGAGTGACAGTGTTCAGAGAAGGGCAGCAAGGCTTCTTTTGAATCCTCCACTGGTGGTAATGCTCTTCTTTTCCTCTCTCCTCCTTTAGCCCCACTTCCTTTTCCTGTTTAAGCTACAGCCTGTATCATGGTCTATTGGCGAATTGCCACTTGCAATGGGTTTGCTGTAATTTAGAATCACTAATGACGGTAACCTTTCTGTTACCCTGGTCCCCACCAAACACTGAATAGTTCTCCTATACCCAGGTGGATAAAAAAATAAAAACAGCTAAGGCAAAGTATCTTTCTAATTCCCCACCTTCTCATAATACCTTTAAAATCATTCTATCACAGTTACCTGGTAAACAGCGTTCTGCTCCCACGTCATTCACATTAATATTTAATGTTTGATCGATTTAAATGCGTAGAGTTGCAAGTGCACTCACAAATTCTGGGTAGTTTCCATTTGAAAATAGAAGGATGACTCACCAGGCTCTCCTTTTCCTGTAAACAAGCTTAGTGCAAAACACTTGAGCCCTGTGTGTTTTTAATGTCCCTAACTTCTGAATGTTCCTGCGTGATAGGGGTGGATTAATGGCTCAAGCCATATAACAGTAGGTTGAGGACAAACCTTGCAACTGCAAGCGGTGTTGTTTCCTGTAGACAGGTGGAAGCCTCCTCGGCTTAGGGCCCAGGGATGCGCCCTCTGCTGGCTTTGGGCCTTCTGCGCCTTTATTCAAGGGATTTGGCATCCACAGCTGGAGAGAAAGTGGAAAATACTAAGAGGAAATAGCTAACGAGTTCCGGAAATTCTGCCATTTCCTTAACAGAGGTCAGCATATATAATAGAGCTCCTTCACCCCACCACGTCTGCCCTGTCCACCTGAACCTCCTGCGCCATAAAACAAAACACAACCAAGAACCAATGTGGACCTCAGAGAAATTTGTTAGAGCTGTTGTTTCACTGGGTTTGACATCGACTTGAGGGAGCGGGACGTCTAAGCTACCTTTAACAAATAGCATCATTTATTAATGCCTCTCTGTGCCTGAAGCAGCTCATTTGTTACAGTGCCTGGGAACACGGCCGTTGAGCTCATTTTCAAAGAAAAAGGAAGGAGGACACTGGAAAATGTTTCCTCTCGGGCAGACATGCTGATGAAAAGTTGCTTGGTGCATGTCCAGATTTCTGTCTCTTGCTGAATTTTTAATCTTGTTTCTCTTGGACGAGCCTCACCTCTCCGGTTTTCACCACTGATGCATGTGTAGGGGTTATGCTATTCTGCAACTATAGATTTTGTTTGAGAGGGGCAGCACCTGGAAAAACTGGCTAGGGAAATAGTGGTATTGTTTTATTAACTCCCTTAGCACAGTCTCTATTCTTTACAGCTTACTTGAGAAATTGTGTTAATAATAAAGCACGTTTGCAGTGAGCAATTATAGTTCATAGACTTTTCCTTGCTTTGCTGAAAAGGCATTACCTTCAAATGGATGCCAAATAGCAATGTTGTACATTCAAAGAAGAAAAGGGGGTTAGGTGTCTTAGAACTATCTAAATCACTCCTGTAATTTGCGATGTGGAAAAGGAAGTAAATGTCCTCATGTAAAATTCAAAAGAAATACTGGGGCAATATCTCCCATAGCAACAGCTGTTTTAGAAGTTCCGGCATGATTAACAAGCGTCTGTTTCATCTTTTTTTCCTTTGTTTAAAATCAGATCGCAGCCTGCTAAATCAGCAGGTCAAAATATTACTAAGACTTTCACCAAAGAAAAATGTGACTTCTATGGAATTGCTTTATTTTTCTGTTGAGATCAATTATTTGCAGTATTGTTCATCTGTTTTTAATTAATCATTGGCTAACCATGATTAAGTGAAGAAGTTGATTGTTTTAAAGAATCAAAAAATATTACTAAAATAAAAATTCTCTATCTTCATTAATATTTACATCGATTAACTGACCAGAATTCATTTCAATGCAATAATAGCTGCTTGAATTTACTGTTGATACACAATGACATTTGACTTCTGAGTCAGTGGGCACATTCCAAGACAGCCCACTCTGAGATGGAATGTTTATTTGAGATAGCTCTTAGGAGCAATACCTGTGGAAAGAAGAGGTAAGGAGCAGAGTTTAACAGTGACCCTGCAATACCAACACCAACAGTCTCAGCAGACCCCACAGGTGCTCTGAAGCTAAAAAGCCCTTCAGAGACTGGCTAGTCTTCCTACTCTACAGTGACCAATGTCTGAATGTGGGCTGCTTCAGACAGGGGATGGGGTACCATCCCCAAAGAGGATTGATAGCTAATTACCTTCTTCCAGCAGCACTATCAGCAGCTAAAAGAATAATTCCTGTAATCCTGAAGAGACATTAGGGTGACATGTCACTAGTCCACCATAGTATATATGCATAAAATCTAACACTCATCTTTTTAATAAAAGTCATAGTAATTAGGGAATGTAACACAAAACTAAACACAATCAATATTATGTGAAAATTATTAAACATTTTGGAGATGGGAATAAAGCACTTGATCAGAGTTACAGTACCTATTATTTCCTTAACATATCTGGAAAAATAAGAAATTTAAACTTATAATTCCCATAAAAGATGAAATAACCACTTCTGGGAAGAAAAGAATATTCAAATACAATTACTCAAAACATGAAAATTAAAAGATTTCCTGTGTTCGTTTCTAAAGTAAATTTCCATACAGAGGTTATTTTAATTATCCAGCATCCACATGTGCTATAAATGTGCTTAACTTAATAAATGTACCTTCTATAAATGTCTTGCATTAGTGCAATGTCAGTTACATTAATTATCATTTTAGAGTCTGCCTTTGATTAAACTGTGTATGCTTAAAATACAATTAGGATACACAAACATCGTGTCTCACTTATGAATATTTATAGATGTCATTTTTAGCAATTACTTGCATCTTTATTTGATAGCAATAAAATGTAAACATTCAAGAGTACTGGGAGTTTCTATACAGATTTTTTTTCTGTAAATACCATTTGATAAGGACTAAGCATAATATTTTCATTAACTATATACTTGAATCATCATCATGTAAGTGATATGATTAAGAATTCAGTATACAGTATTATATTGAATAGTCGTTTACATATAATTAATGTATAAATTGCATTGCAAGATAAAAAGTCATAAAGAAAATGTGTGACTCTCTTTTGTATGCTCCAGGAGGCCAGGGCAGTGTCTGCATCTGTTTTGCTTACCACTGAATCCTTGGGTCTTAACGCATCTGGCATATAGCAGGCTCTCAGTTTTAAGCATTTGGTGACTATTGAAGGGATTATAAATCTCAGTTTTTAAAAAAGCAAGTTTTCTTCCATTTCCAAAAATGAAGAAATCTGATTCATGGTTGTTTTCAGGTTTAGATAAAAAATTAAGAATAAACATTTTAATGGCAAATTTGAACTTACATATTTAAGTTAATACGTTCCTTTCTTTCTCTATTATTTCACACATTGAAACAGATTCTCCTTTTACTTAAAACAAAAGATTTATTTTCATTGCAAGATATCAAAATGAAACTCAACTCCAATTTTAATACCATATTACCTAGCAAACATACTAAACAGCAAGTGCTAAAATTTTGTCAGCAGGATAAATAAATCCTTTTAACAAAAAGGATATTTAAAAGTTTTATATATTTGCTCTCAACTTCCAAATTTCCCAAAATGTTCTTAGAACCCAGTTGAGTTTCTCCAAGAATAAGTAGGAAAAACTTAAAGAAAAAATATAGAATGTGTATATAAATGGAACTGCCAAAGTCAGCCATGTTATTACAAAACACCAAGATAAACTCAGAATGAAAATGACCCTTAAAAATTGCAAATGAGTATGTTTTGCTGATTTGGAAATACCCAAATCCAACCACCCCCATGTCTTAAGTACTATAGTTTACTACACTTTTTTCTAGAAATAGAAACATAGCCACTCTATATTTATGTTCTATTAGTGGTCGAGTTTTGGAAGTCATGCCAAGAGGATTCCAGAAATGAAAAAAAAAAAAAAAAAAAAAGATTTTGTATGAGTCATCTCTTATGAGCCTCCATAAATCTACATCATTACCAAAATATGACCAAAATTGCTATGTAAATACCCACGAATTGGAACAGATGAGAGAAACAGGGTATTATGTTAGAATTCAATTAGTTCTAATATGGTAAGAAAGCTACATTCATCTTGGAGTCCATGAAAAATTTTTTGCTGTTTTGGGGGATCTTCTTTTTAATGATATGTTGACTTGAACAGAAGGCTGATGCAGGAGAAGATCTGTGGCACGGGCTTGTTACCCTGTAGTGTAACCACAACAGTATGTGATGGCATGCTCCATCCTCCCTACATTTCAAGGCTTAACTTTAAAAGGTCAATATTTACATAGAGTACATGAAGACAAGACTGGAAATCATTTGAATCTCAGTCCTCAAAAGAATGACTTTCCATTATTTTCTAACATATGTTGGATTAATATTCCTCTAGGAGTTCTTTAACCAAATTATAGTCGCAATAGAGTTTTGAATACAAATAAATATCTCATTTCCTTGAGTCTATGGCTAAAAGTCACTTAAAAAAGACATATTTTACACTATTTTAATAATATTTTACTTCTAATTTTATTTGTTTCAAAAATTTCACTGAAGAATCCTTTTAGAAAAAACTATTCTAGAAATTCAAGTAAGAATATTTCAGGTCATTTCCATTAACTAGTTACACATTACATATTTCATCTACTAAAAACCTAATGCCATTCCCCCAAAACACACACATATGCACACTCCCCAATCTGGAACCTAACAGGAGGTTAGTAAGTGTTACATCAGAAGGTAGTGGCAATTCCTGCTAGTAGCTTGTATTAAAACCAACTGATACAGGCCTAAAAGTAGGAAAAAGAGTTATTTCTTTAACTGATCATCTGAAATGTATCACTCTAAGACAATTTTTTGAGAAACAAGCACTTAAACACAATTCACTAGCTCAGTTCTAAGACCAGAGTGACGTTCATGAAAATGTGACAGAACCACATATAAAGGGTGATTTTGGAACAGAGTATAATAAGACTAAATGCCTCATTAAGACAAAAAGTCCTGAGCACTTTACATGTTTGTTAAATTTTGCCATGGCCTCCATTTTACAGATGGCAAATCAAAGCTTAAAAGAGTTAGGTAACTTACCCATAAATCCACTGCTTATAAATGGTAGCTTCAATCCAAGCTCAGGCTGTTTGACTCCAGTGCTCACATTTTCATAGAGTGGCTATACAATGGAGAGAAAGACACAGACACACACACACACACACACACACACACACACACACACACACATATTGTCAACCATTTCTATTCTGTGGTATTTTTATTATTCTAGGATTTTAAACAATAACAGATGAAACTGCCTTTTCATTGGCACATGCAATTTTTTAGACAGAAGATACCACAAATTTGTGGAACAGATAAAATATAAAGTACTATATAATTAATATCCATGGTAAATAATATAGACTAAGAACAACATAGAGATAAGAAAACAGGGCAGCGATGTGGACTGAAATAGTTAGAAAAGGATTTTCCAGAGGCAGTAGACTTAAAATGGATTTTGACATTTGAGTGATAATTAGACAGTCGTATTTGAGAATGGAGACTATTCCCATCTGAAAGAAAACCACACAATTAGCTGTACAATAAATAAAATTTAGAGTGGATCACCTTAATTGTATAAAATGTAAAGAGTACATAAAGTTATACAACATCATAATAAGATTATTAATACCAATTACACTTAAAGGTTATCTATTTTGAATAACACTAACAACTAAGTTACAGAATACTGTGTTTGAATACTTTGTGATTTATGAATATAAAATTCAAGAACAGGCAAATAAAATTAATCAACTACTAAAATAGAAGTCAGGCCAGGCAGGGTGGCTCACATCTATAATCCCAGCAATTTGGGAAGCCCAGGCTGGCATATTACTCAAGGTCAGGAGTTTGAGACCAGCCTGGCCAATATGGCGAAACCCTGTCTCTACTAAAAATACAAAACTTAACCAGGCGTGGTGGCACATGCCTGTAATCCCAGCTACTCAGGAGCCTGAGGCAGGAGAATCGCTTGAATCTGGGAGGCAGAGGTTGCAGTGAGCCAAGATCACCACTGCACTCCAGCCTGGGCAACAGAGCAAAACTCTGTCTCAAAAATAAATACATAAATAAATAAAATAAAATAGAAGTCAGACTAGATGACTACTAGACAAGAGGGTATTGACTGGGAAGGGGCACAGGAAAACCTTCTGAGGTGCTAGAAATATTTTGTCTTGATTCAGGTGGTGATTAGACAGATGCACGTAAAAATTCCCTGAGCTCTCCACTTGAGATTTGTGCACTTACAAACTTCCTCTTTGTGAGTTACACCTAATTAAATAAATCAGTAAAGATTAGAGTCTTTGGCAGGAAACAGGGTTATTTAGTGTAATATATATTTACCATTAGAAAAATGTTTACTGACCACATGGCCTACAGGGTAAAAAATGAAAATAAGAATTTAAAAAAATCTCTCAAGATTACCACTTCCAACTCTGGCCTTCACAGATAAGAAAACTGGCACCAAATGGATGCAAAGACTTGCCCCGGGTCACATGGCATTCAAAGGCTAACATGGATTAACATGCTTGAAAGGTTTTCTATCCTTTGGTCATGCCTCCATAATGTATTTCATGCACCACATATTTCTAAAACGAAGCCTGACACACTGTTGAATTCTTTTTTTTTTTTTTTTTTTTTTATTATACTCTAAGTTCTAGGGTACATGTGCATAACGTGCAGGTTTGTTACATATGTATACTTATGCCATGCTGGTGTGCTGCACCCATCAACTCGTCAGCACCCATCAATTCATCATTTATATCATGTATAACTCCCCAATGCAATCCCTCCCTCCTCCCCCCTCCCCCCTCCCCATGATAGACCCCAGTGTGTGATGTTCCCCTTCCCGAGTCCAAGTGATCTCATTGTTCAGTTCCCACCTATGAGTGAGAACATGCGGTGTTTGGTTTTCTCTTCTATATTTATTTTCCAGTTTCCATATTATTGCTTGCTTTGGTCACACTTATTTTTCTTCCCTATTCTTGACCTCTCTAAACTGAATTATTTCAATCTTTCCTTGAAATTGAATTTTATTCATTTTATAGAAATTTGTCAACTGTATTTATTCTGAGACTTCAAAGAAATTCCCTCCATTACTGAGACTTACGCCTGAGTCATTTCGTGCTTACCAGCATTTTTTCATGTGCATAATCTTTGCTCCTTTGCTCCTTTGCTCTCTAGTTAGAGAAAGAGGTGATGTTGATATTGATGCAGACAACATCGCTCCAGGTAGATGTGTTCTCCCAGATCCTTTTGCCTAATTTACCTACCACTGTTCTCCAGAATAGCTGTTCACAATGGCATTCCCTACCCTCCCCCCAACAACCATCCTCCTGCTATTCTCAACTACTTCTGAGACTTCAACAATGAAATTTGCCTATGAGAAAACTGCTAAGTGCTTTTTCTTTGTATGTTTTTCATTCTTGTAACTCTCAACTCAAAACAGCATTCTCTAAATTTTATGTGTGGGGCACAAGTGTCTTTTTTGTAGAGATCTTGACACTACTTAGATACGTTAAGGTTTGTTGAAAACCTTTAGGCAAATTCACATGCTATGACTTAATTTAATTATCTGCAGAGCAATCCCTTGGCATATTAATAAACAACTGTAAATGGCCCAAAATCAAATATTTATTCCTGAAATAACTAGATGCAATGCATGGGTACATTTCTTGTCATCATATTCACAGATGAGTACAATCTATGTTTCTTTTTTTTTGCAAGTCTACTATTTTACCTATAATTAGAGACATAGCAATCTGGTGAGCTTTAAGCTATTCCAGCAATCTTCAGAACAGTTTATAGTCAAAGGCAACAGATCCCAGAACTTTGTTATTCACTGCCAACCTTTCCATGGGCCAATTTGGTTAATATTCCTCTTTGTTGACGTAAATATGACAATTCAGATGAAGGCGGATTCAGAGACCTCTGATTCATAACAGCTGAGAAAATTCTATCATCACTCTAGATGGGCTGTGCCAGATTTCTTCCATCTACCATTTCAGATCCACTTCCACCCTGATCCATCCTACTCTGTGTTCCAGGAGGCTGATTCGAATGGACCTTTCAAAGAGGCACTTTGCCTTCTGGTTTCCTGTTGTATCGGCCAGTGGAGAGCACCAGTAAGATATAGGGGGAAGTAAGCAGAATAAAGCCTGAGCATTTTTGCCCCTGGCTCCTTGGAGGGAGGATCACCTCAGCTTGCTCTATGCCATGAATGAAGATCATTTTTCTGTCAGGCTGCCTTTTCCAGACAATCTGCTCTGTCTCTAGATTCTATCACCACTTCCTTCCCTTACTCCTTTGGGCCTAGGAATAACAGTCTCCACTAGTTCTGGGTTCTTGACTTCCCATATGGTTTTCCTTGCCCGCATCTTTTCAACTGACCCCTGTATTATACTTTCTTGAAATTACTCAATTTGAGTGTATCTGTTTTGTGCAGGGACCTTAACGATCATTCAGCTTCAATAAGCCAGTGAAAATAACTTTGGAAATGTGGCCCATCTGGAAAAAAGAAATGTTTCATTTGCTTTCTTTCCATCTCCAAGCACACAGAGTAGTAGAGTATTAAGTGAGCATCGGACTGCCACATCAACCTGACTGTCAGTCCCAACCTTTTGCCCAAAGTCTCCTGATAGTAACCACCTAATATAAACTGAAGTGTTTTAGCACCCAAAAAAGCAATTGAGACATATTACAAGCTTGTCTGAATTTCTGTTTGAGAGGAAATTGCTTTAAACCATAAACCCCCGAAGCTGAGTAGTATGTTGGTTGGTTAATCTTCCCTGTATAGTAGGATTTATGGACTAACTCATGATGGTGATGATTGATGAGAAAGTGAAAATAAACCCTGCTGATAATTAAACTGTGCTTCTCCTAATAGAATGTTTTCAATTATACCTAGCAAGGTCAATAGAAAACAATGTTTTCAGTATAACTCCAAGTCCACATTGTAGCTATAAAATGACTAACATTTTATAGCTACATCTTCTGAGTCAACTGTTGCTTTCCCATCAATGACATCTCAGCCCTACTGCAATCTTTTGCCTCTCAAACAAAGATCATTGAGGTACCCAATTGCTGAACTGCTGCTGCTCCTCAACAGCATCAACAGAAACCTGGTGGCCACTTCCCTAAGCCCTCCTGAGAATCATTCAGCACAAGCCTGAACCCTATAAAAAGCCCCTCCCCATCCTCTCTTATTGAAATATCCTACAGTCCCTTTTGTAGTATGTTTTCCCAGACTGTGATAAGCTACATAAGCCTCACTTTTTTGATATAGCAATATTATGGAACCATCAAGAATTGAATCCAGGAACAGATGCTCCAGTCTTACTCCCTTGACCTCTTTACCATTATTGTGCAACTCTTGTGAAATGTGCTTTCACTCACACAAGCCAGTACACGTTTGCCTGTTTACACAAATGGCTGAGAATTTACATTGTCCTGGAGGGTAGCCCTTAACAATAACTGCAGGAAGCAGAACTATAACTATTTCATCTCCTTTACGCTAATCAAGACAACTCTGAGGTGTGACCTACACTTTCTTCTTTTCAGGGCTTCCCTGTGAGACTGAGCCAAAGTTACTGTAGAATTTTGCTTGATAACACAATTTTATCTGTCTGATTCCTTTTCCCTATTAGTCCAGCTTCCTCATTTCCCAGCTGGTTTTTCCAGTGAATGCTTCTTAACACTTTTCCATGAATTTTCCTCTGATAGGTTGCTTCTAAAGAACTCGAATTATGACAAATGATAACAGAACTTAAATGGCAAATCAATACAATGAAGGCTCCTGGAGGAAGTGATCATCTCAACTAAGATTTAAAGAAGCTGTAGAATTTATGTAGGTGGAGAGGTAAGGAATGGCACAAAAGTTCAAGGAGATAGCAACAACAAAAAATGATACAGAAAAGTAGTTTGCTGTGTGCAGAGGCCCAGAAGCTGCTGCATAAAACTGGAGAACTCAGGATGGACCATGAGTGTTCAGTCAGTAGCAGATCATGGAAGGCTTTTTGTGTCACCCTAAGGATTTGAACTTTACCTTATGGCTGAGAGAAACATAATAAGATTTACATTTCATATCCACCATTCTGGTGGCTGTGTGGAGAATGGATCTAGTTAGAAGGCTACTGCAAATACAGCAAAAAAAAAAAAAAAAAAAAAAAAAAAAAAAAAAAAAAAGATAATGCATGGAAGTTAGACATAGACTAGAAGACACAGATTCAAGAAATAAAAAGTAAAATTGTCAGGTCCTAATGGATGTGGAAGCTGAAGGGGAGGAGGGAACCATAGGTAATTCTAAGTTGAGGAACAGATGCACAGTGATAACACAGAATCTACAGAGATGGGAGTTTGCTAAGTTGGTACCATGAATATTTTAATTTGACATGCACTGAGATTGAACAGCCCATGAAACTCATTGACAGAAATAATACAACCAGTAGTTGGAATGAAGAATGTGAGTGTCAGGGGAAATATCTGAAAGGGAGATATAGGTGGTAATGAAGATTCTGAGAGTAGATGAGATCACTCCAGAGTGTGTTTAGTGAGAAGAGCAGTGGTGTAAGGAAGGAACCCTGTAAATACCCATGTTTAATGTTCTGGGAGAGGAACAGGACTCTAAAGGAGATGGGCCAGCAGAGTCAAAGAGGTTTGAGGAAACAAACAGGGACACACCTTCTTTCCACTTTTCCAATCACCACACTGCCCTTTCGTCCTCCTAATACATTGCGCATACATTTATGGGACATTGACTCAGAATAATGGCAAAGTTCCCTTAACATTTTTGGACCCTGAAATGTTCTCATGGCCTGAAAACTCATTGTCCCCTAAATTGGACAAAATTCAGTCCTGTTCTCAAAGTCTAGCTGTGTCAACAAACTGGGTGGGCTGCTCAATTATTTCTATATAGGTGGATCCTGTGCCCTGAGAGGATAGTCAGTGTCACTTACACACTAACATGCATGAACCAAAATTAATCCATCTCCTAACATTTTCATACATGGTTGTGAAGACCCAGCTTTCCCTTTATTGTCCCTTTAAAGCAAAGTGGGGACCAATTCTGCCAAAGACCCGTGTATCCAGGGAGGGCTCGGAAACTGCCTTCCTCCCTAGCCATCAACAAATTAATTACTTGTCAGACAGAAATACATCAGACGTCTAGAGAAATAAAGAAATAAAGAGAAGAGTAGGGCAATACTAGAGTGATTCTGGTTTCCACAGAATTTTAAAATATAAATTAAAACAATACCGCCACTGAACCAAGTAACTTGTACACGACGGAGTTATTCTTTATTGAGGGCTTGCTCAAAACAAATATTTTCACATTTAATAATCAAAATGATGCTTTGAATAGCAATTTATATAATACCATTTTTAAAAAATAAGCAACTGAGGCTAACTAGGAATTCAAAGCCAGACAATCCAGCAATCCCATGACCGGGTCATAATAGTTTGTTTTTGCATTGCTATAAAGAAATATCTGAGACTGGTATTCCTTTTAAAAGACAGCTATAGTTTATTTTTCATACCGCTATGAAAAGATATCCTTACATCTCAGCGCAGCTAATTCTGTGCTAGAACATTTTAAAAGGCAAAAATTAAAAACAATGGATATGAAAACTGAATATATGATGAATGCCAAGTCAAAACAAAAGAAATGGCTATTTCACTGAGAAAGCAGTGTGAGTTTATTTTAAAGTTAATATAGACCAGGAAATTTCAGCCATAAGGCTCAATGGGATCATGATGAAAAAAATTTTTATAATGTCAACTGTGCTCAAAAAAAGGCATTTAATAAAAGGTTGTCAGAATAATAAAGAAGAAAATTAGTTAAATACATTAAAAAGGTGATTGCATACTTTTTAAGCAATTAGTCATGAACTTCGGATGAGCCAATGATGAAAGAAAAAGGTGCCAACACACTCACTGCCCCACCAGACCAAACAGAGGATAAGCTATGCTATTTGTAGACTAAAGTTCTTGTTCTAACAGTGAGCCCTGTGTCTCCAGAGTCTATATGTAAACTACAAACCTTCCTAAGGCAAGTGGAAACCTTGCATGTAAAGGGTAATCACTCATTTATACTCCTGGAAGATCCATCTTGTGAAAACATATTCTACACTCTCACCACTCTGGAGAGAATTTTGTTCTTGTAAAATCTGAGAATACATTTTTACAGCCTGGAGTCAAGTCCTCCTGTAAAGATGGTGACTTTTTAAGAAACACATCAGCAGTCTGTTGTTTGTCTCCTGCCAGTGCTGACCCTTCTTGGGTTTAGGATGACCATTTTCCAAGAATAGAAAATTTGGGCTAAATAAGAAATACTCTTTAAAATTGCTTTATTGCTATGTTGGTTTTTCTTTGTAATTATGGTTGAGTTATTCCATAAAATTTGCTGCTACAATAGACTTATAATGGCAATACAGTCCAACCAATTTGTTTTTTACTGGAGTAGATGGTAAATGGGCCACGGAATATAAACTTGTTTTGCTGGAGATGCTGGTTAGGTTTTCCAGAAGCTGTTGGTTGGGTTTTCCATAAGAATTGGACTAGAAGCAAGGCTGAATTTGAGGTATCCTAGAAATAGCATGAGAAAAATGCCTTTTTAGCCATATTTCCATTTTAAATAATGAGCAGAACTGTGCGTTGAAAGGGAATCGTTTGTGTTGGACTCAAGCAGTGAAGGAGGGAAAAAGAAAAAGAAAAAAAACATGGAAAGACCAGAACAAAAGTAGGCAGAATGCCTGGAAATAAATATGAATATACATATAATTTTAAAATTTTAAAACTATAGACTTGAAGAAATAGAACTCTCAAACTCTGAAGACAGGAGTCAACTGGTATAATTTTGCTTTGCAAAGTGATATTGCAGAAAGTGTGGATCCATCAGTACTTAATTTGAATCAGAATTATAGCATATTAGAAATTTGGATCTGTCCATTGTTATAAAGGCTTTTATTCCATTCATAGACCATATTTTATATACTGAAACTTAAAATTTGTTTTAGTTTGTCACAAATAATATTTTAATTTTACCTGCATATTCATATCTTCCTCCATTCTAATTTCCCTCTGTCCTTATTAAAAGTGAGATAATAGGCTTAATAAAGTGTCTCTCTCAGGTAGGTCCTGAATAAATGTTAATTCACTTTCATTCTCCAAATTTCTTTTGCTTCAGCCTCTGAAATTCAAGTTCATAGTTATAAAGAGAGTGTAGTAATAATTGAACATATAGCACAGGGCCAAGGACCACTGTGTCTAAAACATGTAATAAAAATTTTACCCACTCCCTCTCTGAAATTTATATTCTGTCTATTACTATAAAGGTTTTATTCCATTCACAGACAATGTTTTACACATGAATGAAAAAGTAACAAAAATGCTAACTCAGACATGAATATAGCACTTGGTGTAAATAATGGAAGAAATAATATGTAGACCAAAACTCCACCTTCTGAAATAAAGCACAATCAAATGCAATATTAGAGATAATCCTAGATATCAAAGGAAGGATACCAGAAAACTGTAGGTACATAAAAGACTTCCCCCTTGTTCTTTTTGACACATCATTTGAGTGACCTTGGGACATCTATTTAACCCTCTGAGGCTCAGAGTCTACTTGCATAAAATGAGAATAATGATGTGCATTGGTTGTGATAAAGATTAACTCATGAATGAGAAATCACTTTATCCAACACTAATTACATGTCAGTAGTGTTTGAAGTGAGATCTTGCACCAGCAGTTTCAGCAACATGTTATTAGAAATGCAACTTCTTAGGTCCCGCCCCTAGACCTACTGAATCAGAAACTCTGGGGATGGAGCCCAGCAATCTGCTTGAAAAAGCCTTCCCGGTGCAAGAACCATTGCTTTTCCAAAAATATGTATCTTGTCATTTTTATCATGGTGAATCTATACATGAGGAAATAATAATAATAACAGTTCAATTATAAAAATATAAAATATGTGTAGATTTTTATCATTTGATAAATGTAAGAACTAATAAATTGAATTTACCTGATTTTATACAATTTTTTAAATCAATTTTAAAATTATACACACACACGTAGAATTTACTCACTGATTTCACTTATAAATTTGGAGATACAGACCTATCAAACAGTAGAAAATTATTCAAAGGATCAGGTTGAAAACCCTTTAGCCAGTGTCAGAGCTTGCTGGGCACTATGGTCACTTAGTGCCTATGTATCACCTGGAATATGAAGACCTGTCTAGCTGGCATTTTGTTGTGCTAGAGTTTCCAAATTCTAGATTCCCTCCTCTTTCAACAGTCTCAATTTCTTTCAATTAATATGACTTTTCTCTTGTCTTTAATGATCTCTATGTTTTACTCTTTTTTAATAAAATATATTTTATTTTTTAGAGCAGTTTTATGTTCACAGAAAAATCAAGTAGAAAGTACAGAGTTCCCCCATACCCGCTATTCCCACACATGCACAACCTCCCCTGCTATCACCATCCTGCACCGAATGGTACATTTGTGATCACCGATAACCCTACATTATCCCATCGGCACCCAAAGTCTGTAGTGCTGTACATTCTATGAGTTTGCCAAATATACAGTTGACCCTTGAACAACAATGGGTTAGGTACCATATGGGGCCCCTGCACAGTGAAGAATTCACGTGCAACTTTTGACTCCTCAGAAACCTAACTACTAATAGTCTACTATTGACCCAAAACCTTACTAATAACATGAACAGTCAACTCACATTTTGAATGCTATATGTATTATATGCTGTATTCTTACAATAAAGTAAGCTAGGAAAAATAAAATATTATTGAGGAAAGTTATAAGAAAGAGAAAATACACTTACTATTCATTTAGTGAAAGTGGATCGTCATAAAGGTCTTCATCCTCATTGCCTCCACATTGAGTAGGCTGAGGAGGAGGTGGAGGACAAAGGAGGTGCAGGGCTAGAAGATGTGGAGGAGGTGAAAGGGGAGGCAGTGGAGGCAGGTACATGGTGTCACTTTATGAAAAATGATCATAATTTCTCTCTGACATTTTTCTAAAAATATTTCAGTATGGCACCAATCCTTTTATCATTTGCTTTAGATTTAGTGCCAGTATCATCAAAGGGTCTGTGCTGTAAAAGATGTCAAAGGTAGTTTTGAATAATCAGAACCATTCTGCTAGATGTCTAACGTCAACTTGTTTTATAGTGCTGCTTCTGTTTTTTACATCTTCTTCCCCGTCATCTGCACTGGTTTGGAAGTATTCATGTCTATCAGGGAATCATCTGTTTACTCTTCTGGTGTGGTGTCTATTTACTCTTGAATTTCTCCAAGACTCGTATCTTGAAACTCTTCACCCCACCCCCCGCAGCCTCTTTTGCCATCTCCACAATCTCTTTCACGATTTCCTTTACTGGCTCTGTTATAAATCCTGTTAAGTCACGCACAACATCTGGACACAGTTTTTCCCAGCAGGAGTTTATTGTTTGGGGCTTGATGGCTTTTATGGATTCTTCTGCAACAACAATGGCAACTTTGATGGTGTATCCTTTCAAACTTTCATTATATTCTCTCTCTCAGGGTTGGTTCTCTCCTCTATAGCGTTGGCAATCCTTTCCATAGAGGACCATGTGTAATGAGCTTCAGAGATCCTTATGACCCCCTGATCTAGAGGCTAAATTAGACACATTTGGGAGCAAGTAGACCACGTCGATGACTTCAGTATTGAGCTCATGTGGTTTTTAATGATCAGGGGCATTGTCCAATATCAAAAGGACTTTAACAAGCAGTGTCTTACTGGCAAGGTACTTTCTGACTTCAGGGAGAGAATCAATCCATAAAAAGGGTTCTCATTGTCCAGGCCTTTTCAAGGTACAATCAAAGGACTGGAGGCTGGTGTTTATCTTTTGCCTCTGAGGCTCATGATTTAGTAGCTTTATAGATAAGAGTAGTCCTGATTATAAACACAACTGCATTTGCTTAAAAGAGTAGAGTTAGCCTGTCCCATTCTGTCTTAAATCCTGGTGTTCCCTTCCTTTGTAATAAATGTCCTTCTTGGCATTTATTTTTCCAGAATAGGGCAACGTTGTCTTTATTAAAACCCTGTTCAGGCAGATATCCTTTCTCCTCCATGATTTTCTTAATGGTGTGTGAAAACTCTGCTGCCTGTTAGTCACAAGAAGCTGCTGCTTCTGTTGTCTTAACATTTTTAAAGTCACCTTTTTCTAAAATTATCAAACCATCCTTCACTGGCATTAAATTCTCCAGCTTTAGATCTTTCACCTTTCTTTTGCTTTAAGCTGCCATACAATGACTTCATTTGTCATATCATATTAGGGTCTCTAGGTATGCCTTTCTTTCCTGCACCCACATAATAGCTGCATTTTGAATATGAGATAAAAATTTATTTTGTAAAAAGTGCAAGGTTTTTGTGCCTGATGGCACAGTGCAGCAAGGGCTTCACAAATTTTCTTTTCTTTTTTTGCAATGGCCCTTAAGCTGGACTCATTTATCTTGAAATGGTGGGCAAACGCAGTCACAAACCTCAATCTACAGTATGTATGAAGCAATTCAACTATTTATTGTAACGTCATGGCTTTGCTTCTTGAGAGCACTTCCAGCATTACTACTTGCACTTGCTATGGATCCCATGGTGCTGATCAAGGTTTATAGTATTGAACTAAACATGATGAAAAATACATGAGAATGACTAGAAGGTACTTTTTACTATGATACACAATTTACTGGAGACACAAACTGCCCAAGCAAAGATGATTAGGCACAAACAGCATTGTTAAGTGGATTCTCTCAACACTTGGGCTCACCAAAAAAGCAATAGTTGGTAGGTAATTTTTTTTGTTTTGTTTTGTTTTGTTTTTTACACTGGGTCTCACTCCCATTGCTCAGGCTAGAATGCAGTGGAGTGATCACAATTCACTGCAACCTTAATTTCCTAGGCTCAGGTGATTTTTCCACTTCAGCCTCTCGAATAGCTAGGACTGCATGCATACCATCAAGCCCAGATAATTTTTTGTATTTTTGGTAGAGACAGGGTTTTGCCATGTTGCCCAAGCTGGTCTCAAACTCCTGTGCTCCAGCGATCCACCCACCTCAGCCTCCTAAAGTGCCGGGATTACAGGTGTAAGCCATCGTGACTGGCCCCAACTTTTTATTTATTTATTTAGTATAAACTTCGGGATACAAGTGTAATTTTGTTACATGCATACATTGTGTAGTGGTGAAGTCAGGGTTTTTAGTATATGCATCACTTGATTAATGTACATTTTGCCCATTTAGTAATTCATCATCCACTCTCCCTCCTCCCCCTTATCCTTCAGAGTCTTTATTGTCTGTCACTCCACACTCTACATCCATGTGTACACATTATTTAACCTCACTTGTGAGAATATATGATATATATATCTGCGTATATATGTATATAGGTGTGTTGTGTATCTATATGTATATATACATATACATATAAATCATGTATATATTCATGATCTATACATATACATATGTATATATGTACATATATGTATATATATAACATTTTCTTTATCTAATCATATGTTGATAGACACTTAGGTTGAATCCATGTCTTTGCAATTGTGAATAGCACTATAATAAACATACAGGTTAAGATGTCTTTTTGATAAAATGATTTATTTTCCTTTGGGGATATAGCCAGTAGTAAGATTGCTGGCTATCTATGCTGGCTATGGTAGTTTATTTTTTTGGTAAACTACCAAAAATATGGTAGTTAGAACTTATGGTAGTTCTATTTTTAGTTCTTTGAGAAATATTTATAGATTTTCCATAGAGGTTGTACCAGTTTACATTCCTAACAATGGCATGTGAGTTTCCTATTCTCCACATCCTTGCCAACGTCTTTTACTTTTTGTCTTTTTATTGATAGCCATTCTCACTGATAATAAGTTGAGGCCTCATTGTGCTTTCAATTTGCATTTCTCTGATCATTAGTATTCTGAGTAAGCCTGTTGGTTGTTTGTTTGCCTTCTTTTTGAAAATGTCTATTCATGTCTCTCTCCATTTTTAATGGGATTATTTAGTTTTTGTTGTTGTTCTTGAGTTCCTTTTAAATTCTGGATATTAGCCTCCTGTCAGATGCATAGTTTGCAAATATTTTATTTTATTCCACAGGTTCTCTGTTTACTCTGTTGATTATTTCTTTTGTTGTGCAGACACTTTTTCATTTAATTAACTCCCATTTGTCTATTTTTGTTCTTGTTGCCTCTGCTTTTGAGGTCTTAGTAATAAATTATTTCCTTAGACCAATGTTTACAAGAGTTTATTCTTAGTGTCCTTCTAGTATTTTCATAGTTCCATGTCTTACAATTAAATATGTAATCCACCTTGAGTTGATTCTTGTATACATGGTGAGAAATATGGGTCTAGTTTCATTCTTTCACAAATGGTGATTCAATTTTTCTTTCCCAGCACTTTATTGAAAAAGGTGTCCTTTCCTCAGTGTATGTTTTTGTTGGTTTTGTCAAAGATCAGTTGGCTGTAAATGTGCGGCTTTATTTCTGGATTCTCTATTCTATTCCATTGATCTATGTGTCTGTTGTTATAGTATCATGCTGTTTTGATTACTATATCCTTATAGTATAATTTGAACTTAGGCAGTGTGAGGTCTCCAGCTTTTTTTTTTTTTTTTTTTCTGCCTCCATACTAATTTTAGAATTGTTTTTTCTAGTTCTGTGAAAAATGACATCGATATTTTGATAGGAATTGCATTGAATCCATAGATTACTTTGGGAAATATGGTCATTTTTATGATTTTTATTCTTCTAATCCATGAGCATAGAATGTTTATTCATTTTTCTCTGTCAATTACAATTTCTCTCATCAGTGTTTTATAGTTTTCCTTGTAGCGATTCACCTCCTTGATTAAACATACTTCTAGGTATTTTAATTTTCTGTATCTATTTTAAATGGGATTGATTTCTTCATTTGGTTGTCAGCCAGATCATTATTAGTGTATAGAAATGCTAATGATTTTTATACATTGATTTTAGATTCTGATATTGACTGAATTCACTTATCAAATCTAAGAGTTTTGTGGTGGAGTCTTTAGATTTTTCTAGTTATAAGATCATATCATCAGAGGACAGGAATAATTGGATTTTGAGAGTTTTCACCTGCTTCAAGAGCACAGATTACACATTCCTTTAAATGGAACACTTCTTATGATCTTTGAAGAGGAGAGGGAATTTAAAAAAGTTGTTGTAGCTGGGTTCTCCTTCACCTGTGAAGATGCTCTCTCCACCATGAGAGTCCAATCCACTGTAGTCTCTTTCGAGCATTTCACCAACCCTGGATGTTGAATTAGCTCCTGATTACTATGACAGAGATATTTAAATCTTTTAGTTCTTTATAGTTTGTGGTGTATGTGTTTGTGTTAATAAAGCATTTCTTCAACAGAAAAAATAAAAACAACTAAAAGTCGGTGGGGATGTGGTGGTGTGCACCTGTAGTCCCAACTACTCATGAGGCTGAAGCAGGAGAATCACTTGAACCTGGGAGGTTGCAGTGAGCAGAGATTGCACCACTGTACTCCAGCCTGGGTGACAGAGCAAGACTCTGCCTCAAAAAGAAAAAAAAGTGAAAGGAAGGGATTTGTGGAGGGTCAGGGAATGGAGAGGACTGGGGAAATATACACACAGGCCCATACAGACACATGCACCCACACAGGCACAGAAGGAAAGGGTTGAAATAGGGATAGGGTGCACAGCAGGACAGAAGAGGACCCCCATATATTCTAAAACAGCCTCTCCTTCTCCCTTATATCCCCTTTCTCCTCTCCTTCTGCACACTAGAAATATAGTAGGTTTATATTTTATGGTCAAACTATTTGGAATTTTGTTGTCTGGCCCTCAGTGCCTTGTTCTGATCTTTACCAGGATCGTGGTTCCATTTATCTTGCCCCTGGTCCTCTCTGATTTTCTCCATGGTTACTTAATGTAGTTAATTCTTTCCTCTGTAGTCTTCCCCTGACCCATTTCCAGCCTCACGGCCCCATCCCTCTCTCACTATCTGTGGCAGTTTCATATTTTTTTAGATGAATTTGCTCATTAAACATTGTTTTAAGTGCCATGCCTGATGTGCTTCCAGGTGCAGATGGGCGGCCACCCAACAAAGATCCTGTGCCTTGTGAATATGGTGCTGCCTGAGAAGCTGCTGAACATTGAGGAGTATGAGGAGATCATGGAGGCCATGCAAGATGAGTGTAATAAGCACAAAATTATTACAGTTAATTTTATGCAGTTATAATTTAATACTGCATCATTACTTCTGTTATCTCTTAACTGAGAATGGCACCATGTATGGTCTATAAGTGTTTGTATGCATACGTTTTGATAAATGTTAACTTTTTAAATATATTTGTGTGTATTTAATGATTGTAAATGATAAAATAGACTGGTATCTACATATATATTTTATACATTCATAAAATAATGTTTTCTTAATTGTTTTATTTTTAGGTCACACAGTTCCCCTGTGAGTTTTTTTCACATTGTCACAAAACTGCAAAATGTTTTCAATATACTTATTGAAAAAATAATTCCTATATAAGTGGATCTGTGCATTTCAAACCCATGTTGTTCAAGGGTCAACTGCATAATGATACACATCTGCCATTAGAATATTCTACAGGGCAGCTCACTGTCCAAACAATCTTCTGTGCTCTACCTATTCATTCCTCCCTCTCCCTAACCTCTGAAAAACACTGATCTTTTTGCTGTCTCCATTGATTTGCCTATTCCTGAATGTCATATAGGTTGAACCACATGGCATGCAGGCTTCTCATATTGGCTTCTTTCGTTTAGTAATACACATTTAAGATTCTGTCACATCTTTCTCTAGCCTGATAGCTCATTTCTTATTAGCTTTGTATAGTCTTCTATTGTCTGAATGTACCATAGTTTATTCATCCATTCACTTACCAAAGAACATGTTAGATGCTTCCAGGTTTTGGTACTTATGAATAAAGTTGCTATAAACATTCACGTACTAGTTAATATGTAGACATAAATGTTTGACCTATTTGGATAAATATCATGGAGTGATGTTGCTGGATCATATGATAAGGGTATGTTTTATTTTATAAGGAACTGCTACACTGTCTTCCAAGTGATCACACCATTTTGCATTTCTATCAGTAATGAATGAGGGTTCCTGTTCTACGTCCTCACCAGCATTTGATATTGTTGGTGTTTTGAATTTTGGCCATTCTAATAAATGTGTAGTTGTATCTTATTGTTTTCATTTGCAATCCCTTTAGGCATATGATGATGAGTATCTTTGCAAATGATTGTTTGACAAACCTATATATTCTTTGGTGAGGTTTCTGTTCCAATCTTTTGCCCATTTTTAATTAGGTTGTTTATTCATGTGTTTTATTTTTAATCTCTGAATGCCATTTAAAAGAGGCTATAGGCCGGGTGCGGTGGCTCAAGCCTGTAATCCCAGAACTTTGGGAGGCCGAGACGGGCGGATCACGAGGTCAGGAGATCGAGACCATCCTGGCTAACATGGTGAAACCCCGTCTCTACTAAAAAAAAAATACAAAAACTAGCCGGGCGAGGTGGCGGGCGCCTGTAGTCCCAGCTACTCGGGAGGCTGAGGCAGGAGAATGGCGTAAACCCGGGAGGCGGAGCTTGCAGGGAGCTGAGATCCGGCCACTGCACTCCAGCCCGGGCGACAGAGCGAGACTCTGCCTCAAAAAAAAAAAAAAAAAAAAAAAAAAAAGAGACTATAGAATCACACTAAATGTTCTATATTTTAATACAGCTTGAATATTACTTCAAAAAAGCTTCAGGTAAAATAAATAACATCCATACTTCCTCAATGCTATAAATGTATCAAATTAAGTTTTCACTAAGCAAAGAGTTATTCATTGAATGTTAAATAGGCATTTCCATATAATAACCCTTTCCATCCACTTTGTCTAATTATTTGTCAGCAAGATATAAATTAATGTAAGGGTTTTTAAATGTAATTTAGCAATCATAGCACAAACTTGAAAAATAATCTGGGTTCTAAATACAGAAATTGAAGTTACATAGGATTGAATTCTATCTCCAAAATCAGGCAAGAAACAGGAAGAAAGCAAATAGCAAGAGCAAAATCAGAATCCAGACTCATTTTATGCTTTACTTTCTAATGTACTAATAAAAAGAACTTCCAAATTTCTATATATGAAAGTTGAGAAGGTGACAAAATAGAAGATGGATTCAGAATCGCTGTAATATATCAAGGTTTCTCAATCTCAGCACTATTGACATTTGAGACAGATAATTCTTTGTTGGATGGACTGTCCTGTGTATTGCAGGATGTTTAGCAGCATCCCTGGCCTCTACCCACTAGATGCCAGTAGCATTTCCTTTAGTTTTGACGACAAAAAATGTCTCCAGACACTGCCAAATGTCCCATTTTTGTGGCGGGGGTGGGAGAAAATTGCCACTTTATTATATTAGATAATCATTTCTTCTCCTAGAAAATAAAGGTCAAGAAGTCAAGTTTAAAGAAAAGGTAACCAAAAATATATGCGACACTGTTCATCTTTTATTCTGTATCAGGGAAACTGTATGAAATGTATAAGGAACAATCCATTAAATATAAATCTGTCATTTGATTCAAATAACTGGTCACAACATGTGTGCATGAGAAATGTGTGTTTTGTGGTTTTTCTATGATTGGTGTCTCAGAGGCACAGCTGAGAGGCATAAATCACAGGATGGTGTCAATCACTGGTTTGGCAGTACAGAGGAACAAGACTGATCTAATACTCAGACAAAAATGACACTTTTCAAAAATATATCAGTTACTTCCAGTTCTTTACATGTTTTAATTGATGCTCAAACTTTTGGTTTCATCTTCCTCAATTGTTATTACTATATTTTACTAGCATAGCTCCAAGAATGTTTCCTGGGAGAGATTATTGGCATAAATGGAGGAAAGCAAATGGGCTTTCAGGAAAAATCAATCTAGCTTTAAATTCAAAGTTTATACTAGGTCCTTGGGTCTCCTCTTTTCTCTCATCAGTTTCCTCTTCCCCATTTGAAAGAAAATAATACTAAAATCACGGGTGTATTAGTCAGGGTTCTCGAGAAACAGAAACAATAGGAGAATTGGTTTATGGATTATGGAAGCCAAGAAATTATCCAATCAGTTAAGCCAGAAAGGGAGAGATAGCAACACTGGTATAAGTTCTGGAGTCAGAAGGCCCAAGAACCAAGAGGTCCAATGTCCAAAGGCAGCAGAAGATGAATATTCTAGCTTGAAAAAAGGGACAATTTGCCCTTTCTCTGCTTTTTGTTCTTTTCAGACCCTCAGTGGATTGGATGATGTCCAGCTGTTTAGGCGAGGGCATCTTCTCTACTCAGTCTACTAATTCAAATGCTAATCTCTTCCAGATATACCCTCATAGATACACCCAGACATAATGTTTAACTGGCTATCTGGGCCTCTCTTAGTCCAGTCAAATTGACACATCAACAGTCACAATGGACATAACCCAGGATTACTTTGAGGATTATATAAAGGACTATTAAATGTTCTTTCACTTAATAACATTTTACTGAGAACCTATTAGGTACTAAGCACTGTTCTGCTATTGTGTAACTTACAAGATAGTCTCATGGAGACAAAAGTAAATAAGTAAATAAATCAACAAACGAGTTTTAAATGAAGGATACAGAACAAGGCCAATTTCCAGAGAGGGAGGGTTCCAGTTGAGACATGCTTTAGATATCATGGTTAGGAAGACCTACTGCCCTGAGGCCACTGACTAGCTACCTGACCCCAGGTAAGCTCCTCTCTTTCCTGTGTTTCTATTTAAGTAACTATAAGATGAAATAAATTTACAGAATTGTTGTTAGCACACAATAAGGGGCAAGTAGCACACAATAAAGTATTGTCTATTATGATTACAGTATTAAATTTTATATAATTCTCAATGTAAAGTTTGGATATCATCACTCCCAATAACCTCTTTCGTGGATTTCATAAAGTTCAAGTCTGAAAAACTCCTCTCTGGAATAACTCTATCTTTATATTTAACAAGACTGATTCTTTTTTTTTTTTTTTTTTGAGACAGAGTCTTGCTCTGTCACCCAGGCTGGAATGCAAGTGGCGTGATCTCCACTCACTGCAACCTCTGCCTCCTGGGTTCAAGTAATTCTCCTGCCTCAGCCTCCTGAGTAGCTGGGATTAACAGGCGTCCACCACCACGCCTGACTAATGTCGTGCATTTTTAGTAGAGACGGGGTTTCACCATGTTGGTCAGGGTGGTCTGGAACTCTTGACCTCAGGTGATCCGCCCACCTTAGCCTCCTAAACTGCTGGGATTACAGGCATGAGCCACCACACCCAGCCAACAAGACTCATTTGTGACAATGTGTTAGATGCCACAGTAACATTTATCACAAGTTATTCAATGCATGACAGCCACCTTGAGGACAGTCCATAGGGTTTACAACTCATTTCTTGAATAGTTTTTTTTTTTTCTTTTTCATGTTAGTTGAATGAACAAAGAAGGAACCACTGACAAGAGAAATTTCCTGCTATATTTTCTTTAAGATCTACCTCCATTCCCCTCTAATTTTCTCTTTTTCTCTCTATTCTCTTCCTCCTTTGCTAGATCTTGAAGATGAAATAGACTCTATTCCAAAAGAGACAAAATAATTATAATATCTAATCTTTCCAAAAAAGGCTTCAGTAACAAAACACACATATTTACTAAGAGTTTCCAGGTACTTCCAACTAAGGTGCAGTGGATTCATTAAAGGAAAAACATCAAAAAGTGTAAAAAATATTAGATAAATACAAATTAGGAGTAGAAGGCTTAAAATTTTAATCCCATTTTTATCAAGAGTAATCCACTAGGTAAGGCCTTCTATATATCTGTATATAAGATGAGGATAAATAATTGTAAGATGAACTAAATCTATAGAATTGTTATTAGAATTGTCTCACATTATAGACACTCAAGGACCTGCAGGACAGTTGACCCGATTTTACACAGTGCAAAAGCACAGCTGCATTCTGGCTATTTTGACCCTATGACTCTCAAATGATCCCTTCTTCATCTTTACAGACTTGTGACAGGATAATAAGCTTGAATATCTACTGTAGTTAGATACAGGCTATATATACTCTTTTCTTGTACCAGTAGCTGACCAAAGGCATAACCTAAACATCCAATTTATACTCCAGAAGAGGGATGTCCAATCTTTTGGCTTCCCTCGGCCACTTTGGAAGAAGGATTGTCTTGGGCCACACATAAAATACACTAACACTAACCATAGTTGATGAGAAAAAAAAAAACAAAAAAATTTCAACAAAATCTCATAATGTTTTAAGAAAGTTTAGGAGTTTGCATTGGGCTGCATTCAAAGCAGTCCTGGGCCGCACAGTGGCCCGTGGGCCACAGGTTGGACAAACTTGTTCTAGAACAACCAGTTGTTCTCATCAGGATGACTATCTGCCCCTAGAGTTGCCCTAAATGTAGCTGACTTGCAGTGTCAACAAATTTCAGTATAGTTAGATACACAGGTACAGTGCCTGCATATTATTATTATTATTATTATTATTATTATTATTATATTTATTTATTTATTTTTATTTATTTATTTTGAGACAGAGTCTCACTCTATCGCCCAGGCTGGAGTGCAGTGGCGCGATCTCGGCTCACTGCAAGCTCCGCCTCCCGGGTTTACGCCATTCTCCTGCCTCAGCCTTCCGAGTAGCTGGGACTACAGGCGCCTGCCACCTTGCCCGGCTAGTTTTTTGTATTTTTAGTAGAGACGGGGTTTCACCGTGTTCGCCAGGATGGTCTCGATCTCCTGACCTCGTGATCCGCCTGTCTCGGCCTCCCAAAGTGCTGGGATTACAGGCTTGAGCCACCGCGCCCGGCCTGCATATCCTGCATATTATTAAACCATTGTTCATGACACTGCCTCCTCTAATTCTGCCTGTTAGAAGTTGTGTATTTGAAGGGTGTGCATCAATCACTGCAATGCAAAAAAAAAATCAAAAAGCTTTTGTAAGAAGAAGATTTTTTAAAGCCGTAACTAGTTAGTACACAATAAAGTGTGAGCTGTTACGATTGTAGTATTACATTTTACTTAATTCTCAACATAAAGTTTGAGTAGTATTACTCTCAACAACTCTTTTGTAGGGGGCTCACGTGTGTAATCCAAGCACTTTGGCAGTCCAAGGCGGGTGGATCACTTGAGGACAGGAGTTCAAGACCAGCCTGGTCAACATGACAAAACCCCGTCTTTACTAAAAATACAAAAATTAGCTGGGTGTAGTGGCATGCACCTGTAATTCCAGCTACTCAGGAGGCTGAGGCACAAGAATCGCTTGAAACCAGGAGACAGAGGTTACATTGAGCTGAGATCATCATGCCACTCACTCCAGCTTGGGTAACAGAGCGAGACCCTGTCTAAAAAAGAAAAAAAAATAGTAACAACTCTTCTGTAGATTTTATTAATTTCATTTAATTAATTAATTCACTTTTAATTCCTAGAGCATTCTCAGAAAACCCTAATTTTAATAATAATTATGTATTGGACACATGTAACTTACCATGTACCAGGCAACCTTCTAAGTACCTTACATCAATTAACCATCATGTGGAAACTATTGTTATCTTCATTGTATAACCAAGCAAACAGGCACAGAATCGTAAATAACTGGATCAGGTTCACACACCTAGAAAGCAGTGAAAGGGAGACAGATTAACATCTAAGTAATATGGGTCCTGAGTCAATGAATTTAGCCCCTGTACTATTCTGCCTTAAAAAAGCAAATTACTTCAATATCAACTTCAAGTCTTAGTGTTATACAAATCACAGGACTTTTACAACTGGTAGTAACATTGTTATTTTGGTCTGAAAAAACTCCAAAGAAAACAGATATCAAATTATTACTTTCATGGACAATAAAGCAAATATTTAAAAATAAATGCCTCTAATCCCTCAAAGAGACCTTCACATGTGGCTTCAGTTTTGCTTTTTGTTTTTGTTTTAACATGGCATAAGTGTAAACAAATTACACAGTATAGTAAATTAATTGCCTTGGGATAGTTTGGCCGACTTTATTAAGAGCATCAAGTCACTATTTCAGCGTTTTTGTTAGCTGCTAGTACATAGGATTGCTGGGTTAGAGTGGAAAAGAAAGATGTGAAGTCGAGAGGAATACAACAGAAGTGAAATGGGACATTTACCAGCAAAGTTCAAAACCAGACACTTAAGACATAAAAAGGAGAAAAACCTATTCATGGCAAAAAGTATTATTAGGGAAGAAATATAAAGAGCTCACTGAAATAATAGAAACTGAGAAATTTTTTAAAGATACTCAGAAAATACTGAATTTTTTTGTTGTTGTTGCAGAATTTGCTCTGTTTTGTCACATATGCCTTCAAGGCCCTATAGATCAACATAAAGGCTAAGTAGTATCTGGTTTCCTCTGCTGCTGACCTCCACCCAGTCGTGACCTTTTATGAACCTTTAGGATGTGAAGTAGGATTGGAATGACAGTGCATCATTTCAACAAATCCTTTGCAATATTTCTGGGAAGAGCAGATACATTGGCATACTTCATTCAAATGAAATATTTTTTGCATAAGTAGTTTAGAAAAAGGAATATAAACTGGTCCATTTGAAAAAATATTTCTGCATAAAACAGCAAATTTTTATGTTATGTAAATATCACTGAAAGGAAAGATTTCTGCTGAAAGTAGAGCAATCCCAACGACTTTGGATGAAAGCACATTTTACCTTTGAGAAAGTTACTATGAAGTTAACTATTGGGAATCTCACTGTTATTTGAGATGTTAGTCTCCAAACGGTTTGAAGAAATTGCAAGGTTGAAGGAAACTACAGTGAAAGTTCCAATTCAGTTTGAAGGAAAAAAAAATGAAGCATAGAGGGAAGAATATAGCAAATATTTCGAAAGAAGAACATTTTCTTCCAAGCTTGGTAGCCAAAGCTAACTTTGCTCCAAAGACCTCTGAGACATGTGACCTGTGGCCTGTGAAAGATTTATATTACTTATACTTTTGCAGGTTGTTTGAAAAAGTTTCAGTGCAATGTCAATCGTGGTCAGTATATAAATATCTGAGTTTTCTTTTTTAAAATAAATCCCAAACTAATTTTGAGAGTACCAATCCCTACTCCTTTCTTCTATTTTTTCATTGTTATGTATTGTCTTACATGTGAAAAATAAAAAGTTAGAAATCAGACAAATATTCTCCACCCCAGATATAATTAAAATTAACTAATTCAATTATTGCTCAGTGCATTTGTCCATACATAATTGAGATCACACACCATGAAAACTGAAAAAGTGTTTTCCAACATCATCTAATGACTGAATAATATCTCATGCTATTTTAATAGGAAATATTTGGTTATTTTCAATTTTTGACTGTAACATATAATACTATGGTGAACATATTTTCACATGTATTATTTCCAGCATTGTGATTTATTTTATTCAAATAGATGTATTGAGGGGAGAAAATACTTAATGTTCACTAAATGAGTTCATTTATCTTAAAATCCTGTATTGATGAGTTAGTGTATATCTTCAAGTAACTTTTAAAGAGGGTATAGTTTTTACATTTTTTTGAACCTATGGGAAAGTGATATTTCTCTCTTGTCTTCACTCATAGATGACTCTGTAGAGATTACTTCATAGTTTCCTGATATTTAGTGTCGGGGGGGGAAGTTTAACGTTAGCCTGAGTTTTATACCAAGATGCTCGTAAAAGCCGTTTGTAAAATATAAAATAAAATAAACTTTGTAAATCCAAAATGTTACAGGATGAGATAAGGTCTATTTTCATTGATTTTTTTTCCTTTTTTGGAATTTAACTGGTCCTTTTGATTTGTATTTCTAGATCTTTTTACCCTTAAAAAAATTCCACCTCAAATATCTTTCTTCATCCTCTGTCTCAAATGTGACTTATTCAGAAGTGTATGTAATTCTTAGGCTGGATCTCCATTATCTGACCTCTGCATCAGCATGTCCCTTTAGACTTCGCCTTTTTGTTTTATAGTAATAGTTTCAAGGGGTCCTCCACATCAGTGATTCAAATTTTTTAACACTATCAATTCTGTTGTTTCCTCTACTAAATGGGTTCATCCATATAATTAATTATATTATTGATTTTTAGTTTTATAGAACTCTTCCTTATGTCACAAATCTATAGTGGATATCTGCATAGGTTCCTGAATCCAGCTTTACTACTTCCTAGCTATGTAACCATAGGAAAAGTTTTTAGATATAATAAAGTTTTCTCTAACCCTTCTTTGAAGAGGATAACAATAGTACCTTCCTAAAATGTTTGTTGTGACGATTAAGTGAAATAATCTCTGAAAACGCTTTGTATAGTGGCTGGTAGTTAATAAACAGCAAATACTACTTCTGATTATTGTAATCATCATTATTGTTAGGTCATCGTATCTGCACGTCAGTGTATTCTCTCTGTAAGGTTTTCTCCTCCCATTTCTGCTCGAGTTTATAATACAATACAGTGATTCTATACTGTTTCCATTTTTATTGTTTCAAGTCTATTTTGGTTGCAAAGTCCAAGAAGATAGGTTTGTAGCATTTAAGCCTGAAGTCTCTATACCTCTTCATCTCAGTTTGCCAGGCTTTGAGTAAAATGGAAGGTCACTTGATTTATTCTACATCTCAGGAATTCATTCTGGATGAAAAATATTCTGTGGCCACCACCACAATTGCTATGTGAATACAAAGTTTCAAATAAATTAAAATCACCAATTTTAATTGGTAATTCTACCAATTTAATTCTACCAATTAAAATTGGTAAAATACATTCTACCAAAATGTATCCAATAGAGTGACAAGGACTACATCTAATGTAAAAAAGAGTTTCCACTTTTATTAAGAGTGGATAAAAGTATACAAAGTACACTACTAATTTCATTCAATAATAAATTCAGCTAGTATTTATTAAGCACTTATCATTTGCCAACCTGTTAAGGAGCTTCATTAGTGTTTTAAGAGACATAGTTTTCTTGTTCTCAATAATTCCTGGAATGTAAACTTCCTGGGAGGATTTAAAGCATGTGACTGGCCACCACAATACTACTTGGGACACATGTTTTCCTAAACGTTGCTTCTCCTGATTCAACCAGTGATATGCACTACTTGTTAGAAAGAGAAGAATATCACCATTCAGTTGATTTGTTGATAGCACATGAAAGAAAAGCAATAACCAGAGATAACTAAAAAAAATCCTATATTTTTAAAGCTCAGAGAGTGTACGTCTTTACTTTCAAATGACGGAAATACACTTGCAAAGTGATGATAAGAAGTAGAAACACACAAAGCAGAAAGATTATAGTCTGCCTTATGAATTTAAGAAGTTGACAAAGTGGTGACTACTTTAACAATAATAACAACTAGAATGAACCAGAAGATAATACTTACCTTCAAGGCCCTAAAATCATACAATCTATCTAAATTTAATGAATGTCTATGATCTAAAAATAGGTTAGGTCTGCATTAATTCTGGTTTAAACATCATGGGGAACAAGACAGAAAATTTCATAAGCACTCTATAAAATATTCTGAGGTCATCCAATATAGTATTATTTTCTGCTGAGTCCAGACTTAAATTTGTAAGTAACTGTTCTCTCAATGAGAGAAAGCCCTATAACCAAAGTATTTGAAGAAGATCCATTACTAACAAAAGCAAAGAAAATTCTTTGTGAGAAATCTGCTGAATGAGGCAATGTGCTAACAATTTAAAACACTTCGCAAAGCAATCAAAGCAAATATTATATATTCATGGGATATTAGAACCAAAAGTGACTTTGTGAAAAACATTTAGTCTAGTCCTTTTATTTTGCAGGTGGAGTCCCTAAGGAGCAATTGTAACACAGTGCCTTGCTTAAGGTTCCTGTCATTTTGAGTGAACCAGGACACATCACAAAGTTTCCAGGACTATGAAGTGTAGACTACACCTGAAGACACAACACAATTATACACTTGCTATCTGAGGGCATACTTACCCTAATATATCTAAATGGCTTGTGATTGAAGCCTTTGGCTAAATTATTATAACCAGTTCTTCAACAACCATATGTTGGTAAAGAAAAACCTTCAGAATAAACTGGAATTATATTGCTGGTCTAGAGTTTCAGTATCTTCTGCAAATAAATACAAAATGCTTAATTAACAACAGAGGACACTCTAATAGGTTTCTCTAAATATATTTATGTGCATTATCTCCAATCCAGGCTTCTCTTCTGTAACTCATATTTAGAAATTCAAATTCCTCAACAACAACTTCATGTGAACACATTCTGGCCTCTTTCAGGTGGCAACTCAATTGACATCTCTCAGTAAGACCTTCTCTGACCCTCCTTTCAAAAATTGCAACATACTCCTAGAATCCCCACCCACCTTCTCAAATTTATTTTCCTCCAAATCACTGACCACCATCTAACATATTTTATATTTTACTTACTTCTTTTATATATTGCCTCTCTCCCCACCTATATTCCTGCACCTAGTACAGGTTCTATTGTGAACATGTAATAAATATGTTTTTGATAAATACATGAGTAAATTAATTAATTTCCAAGAGTCATATATTTACAAGAGTGTTTGATTCTCCTGTTCTTCGAAAGATTCTTTGTGAATATTAGTTGATCTGATTATTTAAATGGAGTCATTTTTTTCTAGACTAATGTCATTATATAAAGCAATATTACTCTGTAGATTGAGCTATAGTACATGCCCATATTATGTAATTACATGATGATATCGAGCCCTTAAAGAAAAGAAAAAAATTATGCTCTTGATAGAAAATACATAATGAAAATGACAATTTTTCTAGTTCTTTTCTTATTTGATTTCAGTCTAGAGTTAATCTGTCTTCAAACTAAGATGCTATTGCCCAGCTTAGGACTTTACTCTTTATTTATATACTAAACCTAGAATTATCTTCAAAGTATCAAAATATCTTTGAAGAGGTGGGACGTGAAGAAGTACTTATGCTCTGTGACAGCACACAGGGTTTTCTTCATGTTTTGCCCACTAAAATCCACAGTGAAATAACAGGAAGAAAAAAGCCACTTTCTAAAAATAACATAATTCAATCCAAATGTCCATTCATTTTCTTTATTCATGTTAGAATTTATTTCAAAGCACACTTTGAGATATTTTAGATTCACAGGAACTTCAATATGTTGGGACATAGAAAATTAAAATTAACTTTTCTCATAGTACTCCGCTCCTCACTTCAAAAATTTTATTTTTTTATTCTGAAAAAAGTTTGTGACAAGACTTCTCCGAGTAATAAAAATAGCCAAGAGGGCACTAACTATAGATGAAACTTTTTTCCTCTTCCAGAACTTACTACTTCTGTAGCTTTATTACAAAAAAGTTTTTTCTTTTATTTGAAGGAAAAATATCAATATTCCATTTCATGAAATCTGATTTGAAATTGAGAAGTTCTCAGATATATAGTTTCAAAAACTATGGAAAGCTTCAGTGGGTGCATAGCTGAGATGCTGAAATCATGTGGAGAGGATTGAGCAAGGTGTGAATGAAGGACAATTAGAGTAAGTTGCATGTGAATATGTATGATGTATATATGCAGATATTTGGATGTGTGTGTGTTGTGTATTTGTGTATGTTTCTGCACTATAAAGAAAACCATCCAGACAGGCACAGTGGCTCACGCCTGTAATCCCAGTACTTTGGGAGGCCGAGGAGAGCAGATCACCTGAGGTCAGGAGTTCTAGACCAGCTCGACCTACATGGTGAAACTCAGTCTCTACTAAAAATTCACCAGACATGGTGGTGTACGCCTGTAATTCCAGCTACTCAGGAGGCTGAGGCAGGAGAAGAATCACTTGAACCAGGGAAGCAGAGGTTGCAGTGAGCCAAGATTACGCCACTGCACTCCAGCCTGGGCAACAGAGTGAGACGCCATCTCAAAAAAATAAAAATAAAAAGGAAAAGAAAGGAAAAGAAAAGTAAAGAAAAAGGTCCAAGACCATCACGGAGATGAGGTGTTTGAAAATCAAATTTTAAAAACATAATAACATTTATTGAGCACTTTTTCTGGACAGACAAGACAAAGTACTTTATATATAATATATTGTTTCATTTAATCTTCATATTAGCTCTTTTGAATGGGTTGGTATTAATCATTTTACAAACGAGGTTTGTATTAGTTTCCATGGGCTGCTATAATGAAGTACCACAAACTTGCCTTAAAATAACAGAAATTTGTTTTCGTGGTTCTGGAGGCCACAAATCTGAAATCAAAGTATCAGCAGCTTCAGGTCTCTCTGAAGGTTCTTGGAGAGGATCTCTCCTAGCTTCTGGTGGTTGCCAGCAAGGCTTGGCATTCCTTGGCTTGTAGAAGAATACAATCTCTGCCTCCATTTTTACTTAGCATTCTCCTCACGTGTTTGTCTTCACAACTTCTCTGCGTGTGTTTCTCTTGTCTTCTCATAAAGATAACAATCACTTCGTATTTATGGCCCACTCTACTTCAGTAGGACCTCATTTTAAGTTAATTAATTACATCTGCAAACACCTTATTTCCAAATAAGATTATATCCTGAGGTTCCAGGAAGCACATGAATGTTGTGGGAGCTGTGGAAGTTTGTCAATCCAATACAAGGTTACCGAGACTCAGAAAGACCTCAGGTAACAGAATTATCAATTTAACAAAATCACATAAGTATGTTTTATATGTTTAAAGAAATGAAATCTGAGATTTAATATATGGATTAGAAAAAAAAGAGATTAAAAACAAGCCTTGAAAAATAAAAACAGAAAACTTTTTAATTTTATTTATGTATTTATTTATTTATTTATTTGAGATGAAGTCTTGCTCTGTTGCCCTGGCTGGAGTGCAGTGGCACGATCTTGGCTCACTGCAACCTCCACCTCCCTGGTTAGAGTGATTCTCCTGCTTCAGCCTCCTGAGCAGCTGGGACTACATGTGTGCGCCACCACGTCCATCTAATTTTTGTATTTTTAGTAGAGATGGGTTTCACCATATTGTCCAGGCTGGTCTTGAACTCCTGACCTCATGATCTACCTGCCTCAGACTCCCAAAGTGCTAGGATTACAGCCATGACCCACCATACCCAGCCTTATGTTTTTTATTTCAATAGGTTTTTAGAAAACAGATGGTGTTTGGTTACATAAATAAGTTCTTTAGTGGTGGTGATTTCTGAGATTTCGGTGCACCCATCACCTGAACAGTGTACACCAAACCCAGTGTATAGTCTTTTATCCCTCATCCTCATCCTATCCTTTCCCTGAAGTCCCCAAAGTCCATTGTATAATTCTTATGCCTTTCCGTCCTCAAAAGTTAGTTCCCACTTATGAGTGAGAACATATGATGAAAAACATAAAACTTTAACAATAACAACTATAACAACATGTAAAATACTCAATGCACAACACATTTGCTATAGCTGAAAATAAAATTAACCAATTATCTTAAATTTTCCATAATGTAGCACATCTAAATATACAAATAGAAAATATGATAAAGAGCTAACAGACATGGAAAATAAAGTAGGAAAGTTCAATATCCACTTAAATATTTGTAGAGAAAAAGAGACAGAAAATTAAACACAAGAAACATTTAAAGGGATCATGGGGAAAATAATTACAAAACTAATAATTAGTTAATAGTTATAGAAAGGGTAATGGATATCAAGTAAGATAAATGAAATGAAAAACACATCTAGGCATGCCATAAAAAAATCTCACAAGCAGCCAGAGAAGAAATACAGATCATCTTCAAATGAACAACAATTATGACAACTGATTCCTCAACAGCAACCATGGAAGTTAGAAGAAAATAAAATAACTTCATTATGTTAATAAAAAATTAATGTCCAACTAGAGTCATTAGTGTTTATGTGTTACATCTGTTTTAAATTCTTTTATCTTCAGCCTTTTTGTGTATTCATATTTAAGGCATATCTTTTTAAAAACAGCCAATAATTAAATTCTGTTTTACTCTACAGAATATTACTCATTTATTAGAATATTTCGTCCACTTAACATGTAATGTAAACACTGACATATTTTATTTTAAATCTATCATATTACTATTTATTTGTATTTATTCCTCTTGTTTCGTCTTCCTCTTTTATTTCTTTCTTGCCTTCTTTGAGTTAAAAAAAAAAAATTCCACTTTCTTTCCTCTATTGTTTTTAGTGGCACATTTATTTACTATTCTTTCAATGAATACTCTAAAGTATATGATTTTCATAGCCCCAAACTGTGAGACTAACAAAAGCTTTGCTCAACTTCTCAGTTTTGCAGAACTAAGGTTCGTCAAATGCTTTGAGAAGAACAGTAGTGAGTAATGTTTGGCTCACCTCAATTAAATTCCCTTCTCTTCGGGATCTTGACCACTCACATTTTGGCTGCTGCAGTACCCCTTTAATGGCTTCAAACACATGTTGTATATTTTACCCAGCTTTTTTAGTTGCTCTCAGAGGGAAGATTGGGTTTATACAATCCAATCCATAATTCCTAGAAATAGAGACTTCAATATAGAATTTGATACCTAACAAGAATATACTTTTAAAACAATAATAAGATTAAGAGAGTTATAAACAAACAAGCAAAGCCTGAGAGCATTTAATCTAAGAGAACTTCATTAAAGAAAATTCTAAAGAATGTGTTATAGGCAGAAAAAAGGTGCTATTTCTTCCAAACTCATAGAAATTCAAAGAATATAAATGAAAGAACACTTTTGATGTATCTATTTTTTAAGGGCAGTAAAGGATTTTAGAAACTAAGAAAAAGAGAAATACACAAAAAGAAAAACTAAGATGATATAAATAAATCCAAATTTATCTAAACCACAGTAAATATAAATAAATTTAACACCATTTAGACACAGTTGACAGATTTTTAAAATATATCTATATGCTGAAGATATACACCTAAAAGATACAGAGTGGATGAAAGTTAAAGCACAGAAAAAGATATATTTCAATACTGGTCAAAATAAAGTGAGAATAACTATATTTCAATCAAACAAAATAAACTCTAAGGCAAAGATATTATTGGATATATAAAGTCACTATGCAATGAGAGAAGACTAGATTTACCAGGAAAATAAAATCACTCTAAACTTATATCCACCTAAAATATAAAAAAATAGAAATTGAAAATATTTGTAAGCACCAGAAATACAAGAAGAAATTTGCAAAATTTGCTATCAGAGTGGAATATTTTAGCATTTTTTTAGTAATTTCTAGATTTAACAGATAAAATGTCACTGAGGACATAAAACATTTGAACAACACTATTAATCAGGCTATTTTAGGTTACAGTGTAGAAACAGTGCAGAAACAAGTAAATCCTGAAGTCTCAGTGACTTACAACAGAAGTTTGTTTCTCCTCAGATTAGTCATCAAGAATTAATAAATTGTGATTTCATCCATTTTATGGCACTGTCATCTTCTAGGGCCCATTGGAATTCTATTGAGCCTACTAGGTCCTCTGCATTAAAATCGCCAAAAAGAGATGAGAAAGAAGGAAGAACTTTCATTACGTTGTAAAGACAAAGACAAAAGTGCTTTATGTTACTTCTGCCCATTTTTCTCATGGACAGAATGCTGTCATAGAATCCTAACTTAATTGAAGGAAGACTTAGAACTGCAGTCCTTCTTTGTATCCAAGAAAAATAACTAGGATTGTTGAACATTTAACCAGTCTTTGCTACAAACACAATTGATAAGTTTGATGTAATGGAAAAACACAGAACATTTCATCAAAGTAGAGAACATGTTTTCTTTTAAGGAAACATAAAACATTTAGGAGAGGTGATCTCGTACTTGACCACAAAACAAGTCTCAAAAAATTCCAAAACACAGTATCGTGTAGATTATACATTAAGAACTCAATTTAAATAAATTAGAACTGATAACAAAAACACAACTAAAACACTCCAAGCTTTTGAAACTAAGAAATGTAAATAACCCATAAGTTAAAATAACTCTTATGGAAATAAAAATATTTAGAGTGAAACAGCAACTAAATATTAGTACAATACATACGATAATGTTTCTAGAAATAAATTTGTAGCCTTAAATACTTACAGTAAAAAAAAGAAGAGTTTTGAAAATGAACCAGCTAAGCATTAAGCATTATATATTAGAAAAAGGACAGAAATTAGCAAAAAGTGAAGGAAAGCATGAAGTATATAAATTAATACATTAACAAATATATGTACCATGTAAAGATTCAACAAAGCCAAAAGTTAGTACTTCAAAAAGACTAATAAGACCAGTAAGTTTCTAACATGACTGATGAAGAAAGGAAAGACACAAAAAATGTATAGCCTGTTTGTGCTAACCAGAGAGCAATTCATACCAACTTATCCTGGGTTCCTGTCATAACACAAAGGGAAACTTTCACAATATGTGAAGCACTTGATGCTCTGTAGATGAAGGAGGAGAACGTTCTCAAATTCCTTACATCAGGAACTTACTTAGGTGGTATCAGCCTTGACTTGCAAATGGAACAGTACCTCTGTAAGAGGAAAAGTGATGGTATTTAAATTATAACTCTGAAGAGGACCTGGGAAGAGTTCTGCTGGTGGCTCATGCCATTGAAAATCCAGGTGATGTCAATGTCAAACCTTCCAAGAATATCAGCCAGCAGCTGTGCTGAAGTGGGCTGCTGCCACTGGAACCACTCTAAATGCAGGATGCTTCACTTCTGGAACCTTCACCAACCAGATCCAGGCAGCTTTCCTGGAGATAAGTCTTCTGGTTAATGAGATAACTTTTCAATCAATTATGGTAATTTGATATGCAGTTAGGACAAATAAAATTTAATCTCTGCTTCATACCATAAACAAAAATAAATTCCAGGCAGATTAAAGATTTAAGTGTGAAAGGCAATATTCTAATCTATAACATTTAGAAAACATGTCTCCGGTAGCTTAATGGGGATGACATTGAATCTATAAATTACCTTGGGCAGTATGGCCATTTTCACAATATTGATTCTTCCTATCCATGAGCATGGTATGTTCTTCCATTTGTTTATGTCCTCTTTGATTTCACTGAGCAGTGGTTTGTAGTTCTCCTTGAAGAGGTCCTTTACATCCCTTGTAAGTTGGATTCCTAGGTATTTTATTCTCTTTGAAGCTATTGTGAATGGGAGTTCATTCATGATTTAGCTCTCTGTTTGTCTGTTACTGGTGTATAAGAATGCTTGTGATTTTTGCACATTAATTTTGTATCCTGAGACTTTGCTGAAGTTGCTTATCAGCTTAAGGAGATTTTGGGCTGAGACAATGGGGTTTCCTAAATATACAATCATGTCATCTGCAAACAGGGACAATTTGACTTCTTCTTTTCCTAACTGAATACCCTTGATTTCTTTCTCTTGCCTGATTGCCCTAGCCAGAACTTCCAACACTATGTTGAATAGGAGTGGTGAAAGAGGGCATTCCTGTCTTGTACCAGTTTTCAAAGGGAATGCTTCCAGTTTTTGCCCATTCAGTATGATATTGGCTGTGGGTTTGTCATAAATAGCTCTTATTATTTTGAGATATGTTCCATCAATACCGAATTTATTGAGAGTTTTTAGCATGAAGGGCTGTTGAATTTTGTCGAAGGCCTTTTCTGCATCTATGGAGATAATCAACGACTTTCTTCACAGAATTGGAAAAAACTGCTTTAAAGTTCATATGGAACCAAAAAAGAGCCCACATTGCCAAGACAATCGTAAGCAAAAAGAACAAAGCTGGAGGCATCATGCTACCCGACTTCAAACTATACTACAAGGCTACAGTAACCAAAACAGCATGGTACTGGTACCAAAACAGAGATATACACCAATGGAACAGAACAAAGCCCTCAGAAATAGTACCACACATCTACAGCCATCTGATCTTTGACTAACCTGACAAAAAACAAGAAATGGGGAAAGGATTCCCTATTTAATAAATGGTGCTGGGAAAATTGGCTAGCCATAAGTAGAAAGCTGAAACTGGATCCTTTCCTTACTCCTTATATGAAAATTAATTCAACATGGATTAGAGACTTAAATGTTAGACCTAAAGCCATAAAAACCCTAGAAGAAAACCTAGGTAATATCATTCAGGACATAGGCATGGGCAAGGACTTCATGTCTAAAACACCAAAAGCAATGGCAACAGAAGCCAAAATTGACAAATGGGATCTAATTAAACTAAAGAGCTTCTGCACAGCAAAAGAAACTACCATCAGAGTGAACAGGCAACCTACAGAATGGGAGAAAAATTTTGCAATCTACTCATCTGACAAAGGGCTAATATCCAGAACCTATAAAGAACTCAATCAAATTTACACACACACACACACAAAAACCCCATCAAAAAGTGGGCAAACGATATCAACAGACACTTCTCAAAAGAAGACATTCATACAGCCAACAGACACATGAAAAAATGCTCATCATCACTGGCCATCAGAGAAATGCAAATCAAAACCACAATGAGATACCATCTCACACCAGTTAGAATGGCAATCATTAAAAAATCAGGAAACAACAGGTGCTGGAGAGGATGAGGAGAAATAGGAACACTTTTCCACTGTTGGTGGGACTGTAAACTAGTTCAACCATTGTGGAAAACAGTGTGGCGATTCCTAAAGGATCTAGAACTAGAAATACCATTTGACCCAGCCATCACACTACTGGGTATATACCCAAAGGATTATAAGTCATGCTGCTATAAAGACACATGCACACATATGTTTACTGCGGCACTATTCACAATAGCAAAGACTTGGAATCAACCCAAATGTCCATCTGTGACAGACTGGATTAAGAAAATGTGGCACATATACACCATGGAATAGTATGCAGCCATAAAAAAGGATGAGTTCCTGTCCTTTGTAGGGAATTGGATACAGCTGGAAACCATCATTCTCAGCAAACTATCGCAAGAACAGAAAACCAAATACCGCATGTTCTCACTCATAGGTGGGAATTGAACAATGAGATCACTTGGACTCGGGAAAGGGAGCATCACACACCAGGTCCTATTGTGGGGAGGGGATAGGGGGAGGGATAGCATTAGGAGATATACCTAATGTAAATGACGAGTTAATGGGTGCAGCACACCAACATGGCACATGTATACATATGTAACAAACCTGCACGTTGTGCACATGTACCCTAGAACTTAAAGTATTACAAAATAAAAAATAAAAAATGCCTCCACCTCTATAGTAATGAAACCATATAAACTTTAAAAATACTTTCTCAGGACTGTAAGTGTATGTTTTAAAATTATAAAGCAAAGCTTAAAGATAACATACAGACAATTTCAGATAGTAGTAATCATTGGGGTCTAGAGAGGAGAAGGCAGTGGGGGAGGACTAGAAACTGGTTTTTAAGTTACCAGTAATATTCTATTTCAGAAGCTAGCTGGTTGGGTCTATAGGTTTCATAAGCAGGATTATTATTTGTATAGGATTTAATGGGATTATTGTTTAATACTATATACATATATATATTTAGAAATATACCTATCTACTTATCTCCAACAAATACTAATTTTTAAAAATAATTAAAAAAAAAATCTTTGTTGGCCGGGTGCGGTGGCTCATGCCTATAATCCCAACACTTTGGGAAGCTGAGGCAGGTGGATCATGAGGTCAGGAGTTGAAGACCAACTTGACCAACATGGTGAAATCCCATCTCTACTAAAGATACAAAAAATTAGTCAGGCATGGTGGTGCACGCCTGTAATCCCAGCTACTCAGGAGGCTCAGGCAGGAGTATTACTTCAACCCAAGAGGCAGAGATTGCAGTGAGCCAAGATCACGCCACTGCACTCCAGCCTGGGCGACAGAGCAAGACTTTGTCTCCAAAAATAATAATAATAATAATAAATAAACTTTCTTAATGCATACAGATATAAATATACATAAAATGCCAAACCAGTGAACTTCAAGACACTAATGACAACTAACTGGAGAGTACAATGAGATTTAGAATAATGTGTGAATGAGCCATATATATTTATTGTCATAAATTGTAAGCATTCTTTACAACAATAATGTGTTCAGAGTAAAAATGTATAATATAAGCACATAATGGAAACTTCATAGATACTAAAATTATGCTGTAGAAGATTAATTATGTGAAAGAATATTCAAGATATATTTTAAAATATGATAAAACAGGTTATAAAACTATTACAATGTGATGACATTTATATTTCTTTTTAATAAGAAAAAATAAAGCATAATAAACTTCCAAAATTCAACAATATGGTGGTAGTTTTGTGTGGAGGCCAATGTTAAAAAGGAGAAAGTTAACCATACATTGCTGAATTTGTATATCCTTGACTCATATTAATCTCAAGTAAGCAAACTCATGCTGATCCTCAAATGAGACACTGGACAAAGCTGAGCAGGGTTTTTCAATTGCATCTGGCAGATTTCCAAAAGTCTAACTGGGAAATAAGAAAGAAATAACATACAAACCACCCCTCTTGCCTGAGCCATGGGAAAACATTTAGTCTCCGAATCTACTCTCTCTGAAGTTTGAGTTATTAGAGAGAAAGCTGTAGGTCTGATACTTCTGTTAAATATCAACCAACATTTGTGCTCCCCCTATCTATGAAGGACTGTATGGTTCTATTGCACAGATAGATCTCTTAGATACATAGATGCTATCTAAAAAATAGATAGCATCACATTGACCTCAAGGAGGTGACAGTCTTGTTAGGCAGGCAATGTAGATGCAAATTTATTATTGCACAAGGGATATCTTTAAATTAGGAAAATTGTGGGTCACTGTATTCTCATTGTTTAAATTACCTAGATAGCAAATTAGACAAGTGAAATAAACAGAAGTGCAGGCAAGTTGAAAATGTAGCAAAAATACTGTCAGTTGCTGAGGAAAGTATCACATTTTAGATTCCGAGGAGAATCTCAGAACTTTCTGATAATGGAGACTAATTAACTCCCTAAATGATGTGTCCAGTAAAAGGTAGATTGTTTTACCTTATTCAGTTCTCTGCAATAGGCTTCCAGAGTTTTTCATCAAACTTATGAACCAAAAGTATAAGTCCATGAGTATTTGGTATAGAGTGTGTGGAAATTTTGTTCTGAAACACGGCCTAAAATGATTCATCCACGATGGCATCTTAGATTCTCCTGGGTGTTAATCTTCTCTCAGATTTCTTTCAACCTACACCACTGGCTTCAGTTTGCCACAACTCTGAGGAACTTCTCTGGATCACCTGAGCTTAGAATCACATAATTAGATAAGAATAGCATATGAGGGGCCTTCAGCTATGGTATTTTCTCTATTGAGGACAACTTTCCTTAGCATCTCTTCCTTTCCAATCCTGTGTTTCCTTCAGGTCCAGAGCAAATTCTGCCTCCTTCTTGAGGCCCTTACTAATCCCTTCTACATGCACAGAGCTACTGTATCCCATGAACACCCACTACACATTTTGTGCTCTTCACTCACAGCTTATTAATATCAGGTATTATATTCAGCACTTGCAAAGATTTGTGCCATGTACCATTGTCTCTCCAGAGCTGACCTCAGGAGACAAAACATGCTCAGAAAATGTTTGTTGAATGAGTAGACAAACCATATACATGTCTTAGCACTCTAGAGAGCAAAATCCATGGCACAGTTATCTTTGTAGAGTTCATGGACTTGACCCAAGTGTTGAATAAATGAATTGAGTCTAATTACCCTCATTTTTATTCTGAAGAGACTACTTGGCTTACCCTGAAATGTCTGCATCAGTTGCTGCAATAATGATTGTGCTCAGTTCTAACACTCATAATTGCCATACATTTTTTATTCCCCTTATTCCCCCTAATTTCACTAACAATGCTTGCATAAGTAACCAGTTAGGCATCTTGCTACAAAAGGAAAAAATTAAGGCATCAAGTCCACTCGATGACAGGTTCACTGGGAACATACATTTGGATGAGGTAATGCTCATGTCAAGTACAGTTTCCCTGAGGGATCAAAAGCCTAACACCTTATTGGTAGAGAAAATTACATTTTAATGGGAAGTGAATATATTGCACAGAAAAATTGTGAAACAAATCTGACTCTAAAATGCCCTAACCTTTAAAATTTGAGCAAGACCCTTTTAAAACACAGCCAAAAGAAAAATTGTTTCTTGGTTCATTAGTTGATAAGTCAATTTGAAGCACATAAATAAGCACATTTCTGAAGCTGACCCCAGATAGGAAACTGGAATTTCCATAGCTACACTGAGTTCATCAGGGAGATAAAAAGGCTTTTAGAGATGTTTCTGGCAAAATATCACTTCTGGAGTCTAATTTTTTCACCAAAGATAGGTTTTCTATGAAGAAGCAATTTAATAATAATATGAAGGAATGGCGACTCCCTTGGAGTAGGTCCCTGAGAAGTAGATTTTGACAGTTGGAATGAAGTCTTGCTTTTTCCAACTTTATTGGAGTATGGTGGACAAATAAAAATGGTATATATTCAAAGCATACAATGTGATGTTTCGATATATGTCTACATTGTGAAATGATTACCCTAATCAAGCTAATTAACATGCTAATCACCTAACATAGTTATATTGTGTGTGTGTGTGCATGTGTGCATACAGTGAGAATCTACTCTCTTAGAAAACTTCAAATGTATAATATATTTTTATTAGCTATAGGCAAGGTGACAGCATTACTTACTTCTTATGGCAATTTCTAAAAATCCCAAACTCCCAAATCTGACAGGCTCTTTCTCATAAAATTTCAAATGCCTACATTGTCTTATTTCTACAATCTTCTAAAAAGTTTTTGTTAATAATATATGTAAATAAGAGAAATAGAAGGTGTAACATAAATATATGTGTATGTATAATTAGGGAAATACAGGGTATACATACAATATACCTAAAGATGAGAAAAATACATGACTTCCTCCTAGAACTTCTCCCCTGCTTTGTGACAGAAAGCAGAAATTACCTGGTAGGAACTTAAGACATTTTACAAGATGTCAGCACTGGACTGAAGGTCCAAGACATCAACTTAAGTACCTCTGAGATTCTTCTATCAAAAATAGATAATTATGATAAATTAATACATTTCATATCCTTTAAAAACTCTCCTTTGATGTTCTTTCTGGTTCTTTCCATTTTGCCGTCAGTTCCAACTACAGTGGCTTGTAATGTGAGGTCACGGTCACAGGAGGCAATGGAGACAGGAAGTACCTAACCTTCACAATATCCCAGTGAAAGCTTCTGTGTCCATCCAATGTGTCTGGGTATTTGCAAAGCTGTACTTGGTTTATTGTTTTCCTTATTTCCTCTCCTACTTCCCTAGCAGCAAACTTAGCACTTTCCACACAAATGCAGCAGCAAGCTGAAAAGCAAACAGATTTATGTATTTTATTCAAACCCTTGCTAAAGGTGCAATTTGTGCCAGAGAGTATCCTCATCGCTGCTAACAGATTGCTAATATGTTTACATGATAGGCTCTGCCTATGGGTGGAAGAAGGGATGGAATCAGAGATAACTCTGAAGTTCTGATGTTTCAACCTAAGTTAATACAAGCATTCATGTCTCCATGAAGAGAAGTGACAAAAATCAGACAAGGAAAAGGTTTTGACAGAACAGTATTAGAAAATTTGGTTTTAGACTTGTGCTGTGGTTGAGTTGCCAGCATATTTTCGTGGTATACAACATTCGGACATTTTGACCAGTTGTACTATAGTTTGGAAAGCTGTGAGATTTGTGACAGAAAATGGTGTAAAAAGAGAAATAAATCAGATGTACAAGGTGGAAATGTGTCTGTATGGAATCATATGCCCCTTAGGAGTTTCTCAAGTTTACCTGTTTCAATTTTCAGCAGCTTCCTTCACTTCCACTACCAATGCAGCAGATGTAGCTATGCAGGGCTATGCAGTCAGCCTTTTAAATCCAACCACCTTAAGCCCACAGTCTCCAACTCCTCTCATCTCTTCTAGATTTGGGGAAATGCCACCACAGGGAATGCATATGGCTTCCCAGGAGGCTGCTAAAGGAGCTGAATGACCCAAACTGGAATGCAAGGTAGTTAACACTCTCTGGTTCCATCTTGGCCAAAGAGAGGCAGGAAAAAACTTGGCAGATCAATTTCCTCTGTCTTACTTTCTCCAATCAGCCTGCATAAAGAAGTCCTGTATGACTAATTGTAGGCACCTACCAAATAACAGTAAGTGCTCTTTGCCCTGCTTTGTGAAGAAGTCAACAGAGGGGTTATGCTTCACCTTTCTTGGCTGTACCACTTGCCTTTTCTCTCATTTTCACTCTCCTGGGATTTAATTCCCAATAAAGCGCTAGCACTTCATTCTCATCTGAGGCTCTATCTTCACTATCCTAGAATACAAAAACTAAGGTGAACTGCAAATGTGGAAGAGTAGTATAACGAATATTGTGACCTTTCTTCTGAGGTGAAATTTAATGGTTATGTTGGAAGAATAGTATGAAAGAAATGTTGGGAATAAGGGGCAAGCAGTCTCCTTTCAACTGTTCAGTGAATGGCCTCCATTGGTCAAGACTGAGGAGAGGAATTTTTATTGGATTTTGTTTTGTTTTGTTTTGTTTTTTGTTTGAGACTGAGTCTTGCTCTGCCACCCAGGCTGGAGTGCAGTGGCCGGATCTCAGCTCACTGCAAGCTCCGCCTCCCGGGTTTATGCCATTCTCCTGCCTCAGCCTCCCGAGTAGCTAGGACTACAGGCGCCCGCCTCGTCGCCCGGCTAGTTTTTTTTGTATTTTTAAGTAGAGACAGGGTTTCACCGTATTAGCCAGGATGGTCTCGATCTCCTGACCTCATGATCCGCCCGTCTCGATCTCCCAAAGTGCTGGGATTACAGGCTTGAGCCACCGCGCCCAGCCCCAATTTTTATTGGATATTAAGGTTTTCTTTTCAGATAAGGCAATAGAGCAATTCTTTTTAGAAATTCTAAGGAAGTTATTAATTTAAAGTTTTATTTCACAAATATTAATGAATAGAGTTAAGTGAATCACTAAAGATTTAAAGATGAGGCCGGGCACAGTGGCTCATACCTGTAATCCCAGCACTTTGGGAGGCCGAGGCGGGTGGATCACGAGCTAAGGAGTTCAACACCAGCCTGACCAATGTGGTGAAACCCCATCTCTAATAAAAATACAAAAAAATTAGCCAGGTGTGGTGGCACATGCCCGTGGTCTCAGCTACTTGGGAGACTGTGGCAGGAGAATCGCTTGAACCCAGGAGGCAGAGGTTGTAGTGAGCCAAGATCATGCCACTGTACTCCAGCCTGGGCGACAGAGTGAGACTCCATATTAAAATAATAATAATAATAATAATAATAATAATAATAATAAATATTTAAAGATGAGAGAGACTCGGGGGCAGAGCAAGATGGCTGAATAGGAACAGCTCCAGTCTCCAACTCCCAGCGTGAGCGACACAGAAGACCGGTGATTTCTGCATTTTCAACTGAGATACTGGGGTCGTCTCACTAGGGAGTGCCGGACAATCGGTGCTGGTCAGCTGCTGCAGCCCGAGCAGCGAGAGCTGAAGCAGGGCGAGGCATCGCCTTACCTGGAAGCGCAAGGGGGAAGGGAATCCCTTTTCCTAGCCAGGGGAACTGAGACACACAACACCTGGAAAATCGGGTAACTCCCACCCAAATACTGCGCTTTAAGCAAACAGGCACACCAGGAGAATATACCCCACACCTGGCCGGGAGGGTCCCACGCCGACGGAGCCTCCCTCATTGCTAACACAGCAGTCTGTGGCCATCTATCCGCAAGGCAGCAGCGAGGCTGGGGGAGGGGCGCCTGCCATTGCTGAGGCTTAAGTAGGTAAACAAAGCCGCAGAGAAGCTCGAACTGGGTGGAGCTCACAGCAGCTCAAGGAAACCTGCCTGTCTCTGTAGACTCCACCTCTGGGGACAGGGCACAGCTAAAAAACAACAACAAAAAAGCAGCAGAACCTCTGCAGACGCAAACAACTCTGTCTGACAGCTTTGAAGAGAGCAGTGGATCTGCCAACATGGAGGTGGAGATCTGAGAAGGGACAGACTGCCTGCTCAACTGGGTCCCTGACCCCTGAGTAGCCTAGCTGGGAGACATCCCCCACTAGGGGCAGTCTGACACCCCACACCTCACAGGGTGGAGTACACCCCTGAGAGGAAGCTTCCAAAGTAAGAATCAGACAGGTACACTCGCTGTTCAGCAATATTCTATCTTCTGCAACCTCTGCTGCTGATACCCAGGCAAAAAGGGTCTGGAGTGGACCTCAAGCAATCTCCAACAGACCTACAGCTGAGGGTCCTGACTGTTAGAAGGAAAACTATCAAACAGGAAGGACACCTATACCAAAACCCCATCAGTACGTCACTATCATCAAGGACCAGAGGCAGATAAAACCACGAAGATGGGGAAAAAGCAGGGCAGAAAAGCTGGAAATTCAAAAAATAAGAGCGCATCACCCCCTGCAAAGGAGCGCAGTCCATTGCCAGCAACAGATCAAAGCTGGTCAGAGAATGACTTTGACGAGATGAGAGAAGAAGGCTACAGTCCATCAAACTTCACAGAGCTAAAGGAGGAATTATGTACCTAGCGCAAAGAAACTAAAAATCTTGAAAAAAGAGTGGAAGAATTGACAGCTAGACTAATTAATGCAGAGAAGGTCATAAATGAAATGACAGAGATGAAAACCATGACATGAGAAATACGTGACAAATGCACAAGCTTCAGTAACCGACTTGATCAACGGGAAGAAAGAGTATCAGCAATTGAGGATCAAATGAATGAAATGAAGAAAGAAGAGAAACCAAAAGAAAAAAGAAGAAAAAGAAATGAACAAAGCCTGCAAGAAGTATGGGATTATGTAAAAAGACCAAATCTACGTCTGATTGGGGTGCCTGAAAATGAGGGGGAAAATGGAACCAAGTTGGAAAACACTCTTCAGGATATCATCCAGGAGAACTTCCCCAACCTAGTAGGGCAGGACAACATTCAAATTCAGGAAATACAGAGAATGCCACAAAGATACTCCTCCAGAAGAGCAACTCCAAGACACATAATTGCCAGATTCACCAAAGTTGAAATGAAGGAAAAAATCTTAAGGGCAGCCAGAGAGAAAGGTTGGGTTAATCACAAAGGGAAGCCCATCAGACTAACAGCAGATCTCTCGGCAGAAACTATACAAGCCAGAAGAGAGTGGGGGCCAATATTCAACGCTCTTAAAGAACAGAATTTTCAACCCAGAATTTCATATCCAGCCAAACTAAGTTTCATAAGTGAAGGAGAAATAAAATCCTTTAGAGATAAGCAAATGCTTAGAGATTGTGTCACTATCAGGCCCAGGCCTGCCTTACAAGAGACCCTGAAGGAAGCCCTAAACATGGAAAGGAACAACCGGTACCAGCCATGGCAAAAACATGCCAAAATGTAAAGACCATCGAGGCTAGGAAGAAACTGCATCAAATAATGAGCAAAATAACCAGATAATATCATAATGGCAGGATCAAGTTCACACATAACAATATTAAGCTTCAATGTAAATGGACTAAATGCTCCAATTAAAAGACACAGACTGGCAAACTGGATAAAGAGTCAAGACCCATCAGTCTGCTGTATTCAGGAGACCCATCTCACATGCAGAGACATACATAGGCTCAAAATAAAGGGATGGAGGAAGATCTACCAAGCAAATGGAGAACAAAAAAAAGCAGGGGTTGCAATCCTAGTCTCTGATAAAACAGACTTTAAACCATCAAAGATCAAAAGAGACAAAGAAGGCCATTACATAATGGTAAAGGGATCAATTCAACAGGAAGAGCTAACTATCCTAAATATATATGCACCCAATACAGGAGCACCCAGATTCATAAAGCAAGTCCTTAGAGACTTACAAAGAGACTTAGACTCCCATACAATAATAATGGGAGACTTCAACAGTCCACTGTCAACATTAGACAGATCAACAAGAGAGAAAGTTAACAAGGATATCCAGGAATTGAACTCATCTCTGCACCAAGCGGACCTAATAGACATCTATAGAACTCTCCACCCCAAATCAACAGAATATACATTCTTCTCAGCACCACATTGCACTTATTCCAAAATTGACCACATAATTGGAAGTAAAGCACTCCTCAGCAAATGTAAAATAACAGAAATTATAACAAACTGTCTCTCAGACCACAGTGCAATCAAACTAGAACTCAGGACTAAGAAACTCAATCAAAACCACTCAACGACATGGAAACTGAACAACCTGCTCCTGAATGACTACTGGGTACATAACGAAAAGAAAGCAGAAATAAAGATGTTCTTTGAAACCAATGAGAACAAAGATACAACATACCAGAATCTCTGGGACACATTTCAAGCAGTGTGTAGAGGGAAATTTATAGCACTAAATGCCCACAAGGGAAAGCAGGAAAGATCTAAAATTGACACTCTAACATCACAATTAAAGGAACTAGAGAGGCAAGAGCAAACACATTCAAAAGCTAGCAGAAGGCAAGAAATAACTAAGATCAGAGCAGAACTGAAGGAGATAGAGACACAAGAAACCCTCCAAAAAATCAAGGAATCCAGGAGTTGGTTTTTGGAAAATATCAACAAAATTGACAGACTGCTAGCAAGACTAATAAAGAAGAAAAGAGAGAGGAATCAAATAGACACAATAAAAAATGATAAAGGGGATATCACCACTGACCCCACAGAAATACAAACTACCATCAGAGAATATTATAAACACCTCTATTCAAATCAACTAGAAAATCTAGAAGAAATGGATGATTTCCTGGACACTTACACTCTCCCAAGACTAAACCAGGAAGAAGTTGAATCCCTGAATAGACCAATAGCAGGCTCTGAAATTGAGGCAATAATTAATAGCCTACACACCAAAAAAAGTCCAGGACCAGATGGATTCAGAGCTGAATTCTACCAGAGGTATAAGGAGGAGCTGGTACCATTCCTTCTGAAACTATTCCAATCAACAGAAAAAGAGGGAATCCTCCCTAACTCATTTTATGAGTCCAACATCATCCTGATACCAAAGCCTGGCAGAGACACAACAAACAAAGAGAATTTTAGACCAATATCCCTGATGAACGTCGATGCAAAAATCCTCAATAAAATACTGGCAAACTGGATTCAGCAGCACATCAAAAAGCTTATCCACCATGATCAAGTGGGCTTCATCCCTGGGATGCAAAGCTGGTTCAACATTCGCAAATCAATAAACGTAATCCAGCATATAAACAGAACCAAAGACAAGAACCACATGATTATCTCAATAGATGCAGAAAAGGCCTTTGACAAAATTCAACAGCCCTTCATGCTGAAAACGCTCAATAAATTCGGTATTGATGGAACGTACCTCAAAATAATAAGAGCTATTTATGACAAACCCACAGCTAATATCATACTGAATGGGCAAAAACTGGAAAAATTCCCTTTGAAAACTGGCACAAGACAGGGATGCCCTCTCTCACCACTCCTATTCAACATAGTGTTGGAAGTTCTGGCTAGGGCAATCAGGCAAGAGAAAGAAATCAAGGGTATTCAGTTAGGAAAAGAAGAAGTCAAATTGTCCCTGTTTGCAGATGACATGATTGTATATTTAGAAAAACCCATTGTCTCAGCCCAAAATCTCCTTAAGCTGATAAGCAACTTCAGCAAAGTCTCAGGATACAAAATTAATGTGCAAAAATCACAAGCATTCTTATACACCAGTAACAGACAAGCAGAGAGCCAAATCAGGAATGAACTTCCATTCACAATTGCTTCAAAGAGAATCAAATACCTAGAAATCCAACTTACAAGGGATGTCAAGGACCTCTTCAAGGAGAACTACAAACCACTGCTCAGTGAAATCAAAGAGGACACAAACAAATGGAAGAACATACCATGCTCATGGATAGGAAGAATCAATATCGTGAAAATGGCCATACTGCCCAAGGTTATTTATAGATTCAATGCCATCCCCATCAAGCTACCAATGAGTTTCTTCACAGAATTGGAAAAAACTGCTTTAAAGTTCATATGGAACCAAAAAAGAGCCCGCATTGCCAAGACAATCCTAAGTCAAAAGGACAAAGCTGGAGGCATCACGCTGCCTGACTTCAAACTATACTACAAGGCTACAGTAACCAAAACAGCATGGTACTGGTACCAAAACAGAGATATAGACCAATGGAACAGAACAGAGTCCTGAGAAATAATACCACAATCTACAGCCATCTGATCTTTGACAAACCTGAGAGAAACAAGAAATGGGGAAAGGATTCCCTATTTCATAAATGGTGCTGGGAAAATTGGCTAGCCATAAGTAGAAAGCTGAAACTGGATCCTTTCCTTACTACTTATACAAAGATTAATTCAAGATGGATTAGAGACTTAAATGTTAGACCTAATACCATAAAAACCCTAGAAGAAAATCTAGGTAGTACCATTCAGGACATAGGCATGGGCAAGGACTTCATGTCTAAAACACCAAAAGCAACGGCAGCAAAAGCCAAAATTGACAAATGGGATCTAATTAAACTAAAGAGCTTCTGTACAGCAAAAGAAACTACCATCAGAGTGAACAGGCAACCTACAGAATGGGAGAAAAATTTCGCAATCTACTCATCTGACAAAGGGCTAATATCCAGAATCTACAAGGAACTCAAAGAAATATACAAGAAAAAAACAAACAACCCCATCAAAAAGTGGGCAAAGGATATGAACAGACATTTCTCAAAAGAAGACATTCATACAGCCAACAGACACATGAAAAAATGCTCATCATCACTCGCCATCAGAGAAATGCAAATCAAAACCACAATGAGATACCATCTCACACCAGTTAGAATGGCAATCATTAAAAAGTCAGGAAACAACAGGTGTTGGAGAGGATGTGGAGAAATAGGAACACTTTTACACTGTTGGTGGGATTGTAAACTAGTTCAACCATTATGGAAAACAGTATGGCAATTCCTCAAGGATCTAGAACTAGATGTACCATATGACCCAGCCATCCCACTACTGGGTATATACCCAAAGGATTATAAATTATTCTACTACAAAGACACATGCACACGTATGTTTATTGCGGCACTATTCACAATTGCAAAGACTTGGAATCAACCCAAATGTCCATCTGTGACAGACTGGATTAAGAAAATGTGGCACATATACACCATGGAATACTATGCAGCCATAAAAAAGGATGAGTTTGCATCCTTTGTAGGGACATGGATGCAGCTGGAAACCATCATTCTTAGCAAACTATCACAAGAACAGAAAACCAAACACCACATGTTCTCACTCATAGGTGGGAACTGAACAATGAGATCACGTGGACTCGGGAAGGGGAACATCACACACTGGGGCCTATCATGGGGAGGGGGGAGGAGGGAGGGATTGCCTTGGGGAGTTATACATGATATAAATGATGAATTGATGGGTGCTGACGAGTTGATGGGTGCAGCACACCAACATGGCACAAGTATACATATGTAACAAACCTGCACGTTATGCACATGTACCCTGGAACTTAAAGTATAATAAATAAATAAATAAATAAATAAATAAATAAATAAGAGAGAGACTCAATATACTTGTAATCTGTGCTTGATGCAGGCAGATTCAGTCTGGTAGAAATTGGGAGGGCACCTCACTAGGACTGGAATGTTGATGGAAAACCAGAGACTGTGCATTGAAGGATATAGGAGTTATTCAGAGAAAGTAGGGTTCTATAGATAGGAACTTTAAACAATCAACAAGGGCTAGGAAACTCCAGAAGCTTTCAAATTTTGGGGAAAAAAAGGTATATTGAAAATTAAAATATTAGAAGCTCAAAACCTCAGAGCATCTAATCCAAGGCATTTCTCTATCTTTTAAACTCCTCACTTCTTTGCTTTGAGGTAAATTTCACTCTTATCTGTTGGTTTCCTCCATATCTGCCTTATAAGGACAACAGTTGATATGTGAGCCTGTTTGAGGTCTACCAAGTCATAAGAATCAAACGTCCTTTTCATTGCCAAAGAAAAATATGTAGCTAAACCCTAACACAGCTTGAACTCACATGGAATATCCTTTAAATTCTGAGAAATTTTTCAATTTGGCTAGAAAAACTAGTACTCCTTCAAGATTCAATACTTTCCAAAGAGAAAAATCCAGCAAAGCAACTCTCTTTTCACTTTGCACATAAGAATTAAACAAAATGGCTGTTTAGTAACGAAACCACAATTCATACCAGATAATTTGAAATATGTTTGCACTTATTTAAAGTTTACAGATAAATCTAATTTAAGGGCCGGGCGCGGTGGCTCAAGCCTGTAATCCTAGCACTTTGGGAGGCCAAGACGGGCGGATCACGAGGTCAGGAGATCGAGACCATCCTGGCTAACACGGTGAAACCCCGTCTCTATTAAAAAAATACAAAAATCTAGCCGTGCGAGGTGGGGGGCGCCTGTAGTCCCAGCTACTCGGGAGGCTGAGGCAGGAGAATGGCGGGAACCCGGGAGGCGGAGCTTGCAATGAGCTGAGATCCGGCCACTGCACTCCAGCCTGGGTGACAGAGCGAGACTCCATCTCAAAAAAAATAAATAAATAAATAAATAAAAATAAAAAATAAAAAATCTAATTTAGGAAAGCATGCAATTTTTAGTTCCTCACTTACTCATCCTTCTATTTTGTTTTAATCGTGGGTGGGTTTCATTCCAAGCACTCTGAACAGTCCTGTGCAATTCAGAAAGTTCAGCTCTGCTCCATGTTTGACAAGCTCCATTTATCATGTAATGGCAGAAGACTGGAGACCTGAGGACATGTTCATGGTGGCTTGATCCCAGTGCATCACAATCTGGAGAGGCCTCCGGCAGAACTATAGACAAATAATTTCAAGGTTCATTTGGAAGAAGAAAATCTATGGAAATATCAAGCCCTATTGGCACTCTGTAACCACTGATAACCTTGATTTGATTCCCATGAATTCATGGAGCATGAGGTCCAACATTCCGGATTCCACTTGAATTCCCAAAAGCCATGAATGTGGAGTTAAGTATTTCCCTGGCTTCAGAGATTATGGGGGCCATAATGCCCTTAAGGACCATAAAAGGTCTCTCTCATACTCCCTTAGAAGGGCACGAAGAAGATTGCTGAAACACTGGCTATATGCTTTCAGGGCCCAGTTCATGGCTACTGTAACCTAAAATTAATTGTCTAGTGTCTCTCTATCATCCCCATGTCTGGATGTGAGCTGAAGGTACACCAGCTAAGAAAAGTTGCCCAGAAATCCTCATCTGATGCTTAGTGACTCTGAAATAATGCACGATATTTGAAGCACAATCTTCTTGGATTATAATTCCACAATTAATTAGTTAATTCTAAAACATATCTGTTGAGTGCCTACCATACCAAGTACCGAGAAAGACATTAGGGATATGATGTTGAAAAGATACAGCTCATGCCCTCGAATAACTCTTGAAGGAGAAAGATAAGTAAATAGGCATTGAAAATATTTTTTCATGAGTATCATGAGATGTAAATGCATTAGATCTCATAGAAGTAACAAGAAAGAACTCCTAACTTAGGCCTAGAATTGAAAAGAGACAATATGTGTTTAACGCTATAGTATATGCTTAAAGGTAATAGTTGTTTTTCTTTTATGCCTTGAAAATAGTCAAACCACTTTCTATTTTTTATGGATAGGAACATGAAATAGAAAGGGCTAGGAAAACCCAGTACCTTTACAAATTTGGGGGAAAAAAAGTACATTGGTAAGCGAAGTTCAAAATCTCCAAGCATTTGATTAAAGGTGGTTCTTCTCTGTCTTTTAAACTCCTCTTTCTTTGCTTCATTTTCAGGTAAATTTTGCTGTCATCTGTTGTTTTTCTCCACATTTACATCATAAGGATAACTGTTTGTGTATAAGAAGCCAGACAAACAATGAAACAAACAAAGAGATTATTCCAGAAAGAGGGAAGGGCATAGGCAAAGACCCAGAGGAAAGACAGAAAATGGTTCATTGGACAACTTCAAGTATTTTAATATGGCCATAAGGTTGAGTATAAGAGGAAATATGGAAAATGCTAAAGCTAGAGATATTAAAAAATAGAAAGAAATCAGAGCATCCAGGACTTCTTTACTTGCTTACAAGTTTGACTTTATGATTAGGATGATAGCAAATTTTGGGAGAGTTTAATCAGGTGAAAGAAATGATCAGATGTCTATTTTGTAACACTTTGTAGAACTCTGAAGCATAGAGAAGAGTCAAGGAAAACCAGTGAGGAGGCAGGATCAAGAGACAGACAATGGGAGCCTGAACTGAGACACTGACAATGAATATGACCAGAGATGGATAGATGAGAGAGGATTAGAATATAGACACAGTCTTGGAGATTGATTATTTGTGGGAAACAATGAATGTGGAGTCAAGAATGGTTTTTGAATGAGGCAACTAGGTGGTAGCACTTATGGAAACAGAAAGAATAGGAGAAGCAGGGCAGAACATAATGAGTTCAGTTTTGACACGTTAAATGTGGGATACCAGAAGAACATCCAAGTAAAAAAATCTAGTGAGGTGTTGGAAACAGATTTTGATCTCAGAATATAATTGATTTTTAAATTATTTATCCTATATGTATTAGTTGATCTCATAGATGACATCACCAAGGGACTATGTGTTTAGTGTTTAATTCTAACAAGATCATGACAAAATCTCAGCAAGACCAACTATTAAGAGATTGGTCAAGAGCCGTCATAAGGTAGAGTGGAGAATCTCTTTGAGAGTGAGGAATCTCAGATGCCAAGGAAGAGTTCAGCTCTGCTGAAGAGTTTCACAGAGAAGGAAGACTTTCAAAGAGAAGAGTTCAGTCAACAATGTCAAAGTTTGCAGAGCAGTCAAGTAAGATAAGGCCTAAAAAGTGTCCACTTAACTCGGTGTAATTTCAAGCCAAGATCAGTCTTGTTCCAAAAGTATTAACTCAGCAGAGTTTTGAGTCACTGTGGAATAGAGCTCATCAGGTTTTTACAATAGCAACAAATGCTTCATATTTCTTATTATTCATAATTGAAATATACCACTAAGTCAGTGAACTCCAAGTCTCTTCAACTTCAATGTTTTGAGGATAAACCTAAAAATTGAACTTTTCCTGAACAAAAAGGGCTTGGGCTATTTTTGTTTTGCTTCCTCTATCAAGTTGTGAGCCAGTGCTTGGGCATTCTTTACTCAGAGATGTAATAAATTTATCCACTGTTTAGGGTGGGGTATTCCAGACAGCTTTCCTGCTGTGTGTCCTTAAAGTGAAGGTCAAATAGAGTTCACTGAAAAATGTAAAGTAAGCAAATGCCTCTGCATTAGTATTTGTTTTGTTCAGTAATAACCATTTACGATTAAGAAAAGTTTTCTCCACATTTACTCCTAAAGGATATCATGGACAATTTTATTACTGTCTTAAATACATTATCTTTGATTTGGAGTTGTACAAGACATGCTCAGTATTATTTGTGATATCTCAATTGGAAAAATAAAATTTGTTTTTTCCAGAAAGTTCAAAGGTTCTTGCTGCTAAATATTGCTTCATCATTTAGATATATCTTGAAGACTTAAAATGTATATTTAATAAGTATATTTCTTATGTCTTTTCTAATATGGAAGTCATTGGGGTCAAATCAATACTCTCATAGCTCAATATGGAACAACCATCAAAAACTATGGAAGTACATGAAAAAGGTATCTTCTGCCAACTTTTCTCACTGAAATCCCAGTTCTCTTGACAGTAGACGATCTTTATCTATTTGGGATGGCTTCGGAAACGGCTTATGGATCCAAGATGTCATAATGAATTGGAATCACTCAAATCATTGAGTAATTCCATGCAGTTACATAAGCTTGACATTCAACCTTTGGAAGAGTCAGTAAGAACCTCAGTTACATATTTGGAAATAAAAGTGATGGAATAATTCTATTTCCATAAAACTCTCATGTTGCCAACTTTCCACAAGGTGAAGCATTAACAATAGGCCAATGAGAGTATACCAAATACTTCTATTTAATTTTAATTTAAGGTTTTAAAAAATTATTACTGTGGTAAGAACATTTAATATAATATCTATCCTCAACACATTTTTCAGCATACAGTACATTGTTGATGATAGGTACAATGTTGCACAGCAACATTCATCTTGCTTGCCTAAAGCTTTATGCCTGATAATTACTAATTCCCTATTTACCCCCGCCATCAGTCCCTGGTAACCACCATTGCTTTTTGTGATTCTACAGATTTGAATATTTTAGATATTTCATATGAGTGGAATAATTCAGTCTTTGTATTTTGGTGGCTGGTTTATTCATTTTGCTAAATGTTCTCAAGGTTCATGCATATTATTGCACATTAAAGAATTTCCTTCTTTTTAAAGGCTGAATGGTATTATATTATGTGTATATACCACATTTTCTTTATCCACTCATTTGTCAATAGACTTTTGGATAGTTTCCACATCTTGACTACTGTGAATGGTGCTGCAGTGAACACAGGAGTGCTAATATCTCTTTGAAATCCTAATTTCAATTCTTTTGGATAAATACCCAGAAGTGAGATTACTGGATCCTATGGTAGTTCTGTTTTTTATTTTTTGAGAACCCTCCATACTGTTTTCCATAGTGGCTACATCACTTTGCATTCCTATCAACATTGTACAAGGGTTCCAATTTCTCCACACCCTCAACAACACTTATTATATTTTGTGGGTTTTTTTAAATAATAGTCATTGGACAAGTGGGACTAATATCTCATTATAATTTGCATTTTCCTGATGATTAGTGACATTGATATTTAGCTTAGCTTTTTTCATGATAGGTGATTTTTTTTTCTTTTTTCTCACAGTGAACTACATAGAAATTCAGGTCAACATTAGAAACAAATTAATATATGAATACAAGTCTCAGTTGCCCCATCCCTAAATGTCCACACGTAATCAAACACCATTAGTAATAATAACTATCATTTATTGATTACTATATATTAGTTACCTGGCTAAGCACTTAACATTAATTATCTCATTTAACTCTAACCACAACTCCATGAGGGATTTCTATTACACATGCTTGATATATGAAGCACCTGAGGTTTAAATAGGTTAAGTGATGTCACACATATTCACTCAGTTTGTATGTGGCCTAGACAGGAATCCATTTTGAATCTCTGACTTCAGAGTCCAAGATCTTAACCACCATACACACTGCCTGCCTTCACAGAGCTCCTGCTGCTGCTTCTATCCACTAAACAATAACTGGAAAAATTAAGACATTCATACACACGGACAAATTCACATAAAATACCCAGCTTCTGTCGTGTGCCCAGATTCCCACAAACACTTTTTCTTTAAAACTTGATTCTGGCTATTTGTTTGACCCATGAGGTGAAATTAGGTTACTGCAGACTGATTTATTATGCATTTCTTCTCTCCAAGAATAAGTGAGGCCTTCCTTTGATGCGCAGAAATTGTGTGGAAAAAATTAAGATGACTGGCAAAATAGTCCTTCCTTCAATACTCTTGGCTTTTCTATGAGAGTTTGCCCCATTCAGTTTTTCATCAAGCCTTTCTAAGGCTGCATTGAACTCAACGTATAACTGGGCTCTGTGGTAGACACAAAAGAGAAAGGTTCCCTGCTTTTAATGAAGATAGTAGCTTATATAGGAAAATAGTTAACTTACGTAAAATCTATGACTATACACAAGCTTCAGCTAATGCACTCCAAACTATAAGTGCTGAGGATGGCAGAAAAAGGAGAAAAATTGCCCATGTTTCCAGATATACAAGCCCTTTGTTTCTCATCTTAAGACACAGATGAAAGGGGAAACATTTGTCTTTGATTTCCTTGCCGCTGGCACTTTTGAGTCTTTACAATTTGTGAGGTTTCTATACACTGGGAAGCCATAAGACGGCCACAAATAGGATGAATATGTTAGCAACAAGTAAACAAAGATAAGCATCTTTGTCTGATGTCCCAGTAGATGAGACAGGTTTCAGTCTTCAGCAGAGTTTTATGCTTTTCTGCAGGACTCTACACAACTGCACATCAGTTCAAGCAATTGCATTAGCACAGGAGTGCTGAGTGGTTCCAAAGAGAATGAGTGAGCCAATAGCTATAGCTGGCAGTCAATGAAGGGAAAATGTGTTCTGAACACTCAGTGACTCACCCAAACAGACAGGAGGGAGTGTGTGCCAATTTAGCCTGGACACGCTGCCAGAGCTCACACACTCAGCAGGGTCAGGATTTGCAGAGGAGGTGAGTTCTGCTGCAATTCAAGAGAGTCAAGCAGTAGCTGTAGGGGACTAGAAGGGTGGCATTTTTCTGCTGGTGTCAGCATTAAATTCCCATAGTTCCAAGGGTCCAGGGACTTGCCTCTAAAGAAAGCATGAGTCTGAAAGACAGCAGAGGCGGCTGACCATCGAAGGTTCCACTCACGTGTCCCAAGCTCACACCAGGTATGCCATGTTCAGTAGTTCTAGTTGCAAGTCACATTCCAGTTGAGGTTACTTCCTATTTCATTTTCTTCCATAATTTTAAAATGTCACCAAATTTATCTGTATGCATCACGTTTACTCTCTAGCTACTTATTGGAAAAAGGGGTGTGACAGATAAGTTTACAAAATAAGTGGTTGTGTTCAGAAATCTGTTTATGATGAATAAGTCTAATTGATTTATTCTTTAAAAATAACAGTTTATTGTGGCCAACATGAAAACAAAACAGAAATGTGTTTGGCTGTCTATCAGCATAATGAACTCATCTTTTCCTTTATGAGAAGGCAGAAGGATCAAGACAGAAGATGTACTAGTCCTAAGTAGGGAAGAATCCTTTTTTTTCTCTGAAACACATGTATGAGAATGCATTTACACTATAGCTTTCACACTTTTCAGCATAAGAATCCCTCAAGAAGCTTATTAAGAATGCAGTAAGAATCCTCATAGATTGTGATCCAGTAAGATTCTGCATTTTTAACAAGTACCCAAAGTGATGCTGTCTTATAGTACATTAAGCCACTTAGCAAGTGGCATTTAACGGACAACTGGCACGACCTTCAGGCTAAATATTATCTTCATACTTAAATACTTGGCTGCTTTACTTTGAATCTTGAAGGCTTGTTTTCTGGTAGCTGATGGAGAAGCGGAAAGGAGTGCAACACATGCTTTACACCTTTATAAGATAAACTTTTACTGGGAATTAAATGGCAACCAGCTAACAATCGACAGAAATCTGGGGGCTAGGAAAGGAAGTCGGAATGATGGGGCAGGTGAGAGACACCCAAAGCTTTGTCAGAGCCACAGCCTCTTACCTGAGCAGGGAAGTATCTTGGATTTTGTGGTTGCAATCGTTCTTTCACTCAACATATAGACATCGAATATCTACTTTGTGAAAAGCAGTATGTGTTGTTGCTTTAGGGTTTTTCTTGTTGGTGGTGGTTTTTTTTGTTTGTTTGTTTTGCTTTGTTTTTTGTTTTTTGAGACAGAGTTTTGCTCTTGTTGCCCGGGCTGGAGTGCAATGGCAGGCATAATCTCGGCTCAATGCAACCTCCCCCTCCAGGGTTCAAGATTCTTCTGCCTCAGCCTCCTGAGTAGCTGGGACTACAGGCACCCTCCACCACCCCCTACTAATTTTTGTATTTTTAGTAGAGATGGGGTTTCACCATATTGACCAGGCTGGTCTCAAACTCCCGATCCACCCACTTCGGCCTCCCAAAGTGCTGGGTTTACAGGCATGAGCCACCGCGCTTAGCGAAGATTTGTTATTTAAAAGAACAATTACTGAGTCCCACCTGCCCCTGAGGTAGTACGTATCATGCTTGCTCTCCAATATCAGTGGTCTTTAGCTTGCCTTCTTGACCTGCTACTTTGTTTGGAGTGTGAAAGACAAGACACCTAGAATGTGGTTAGAAATGTGATAAGAGAGAGCTAAATGTTTGTTAAAAAATTAAGGAGAATTGGAGAAGGGGAGATTTATGTGGGATTGAAGACATACAGAGAGGGAAGGGATACAGTCTTGTAGGGCATATCTCATTGCATAGGTATATGTCTTGTGGAGTTAGCTAGTGAGAAATTTCTCAGTTGACAGGTACTGAAATAACAGTGAAGAAAAGAAATATCTAGTATACTCTTTTTACTACATGGTATAAAGAAGTCTAAGCCCTACAAGACTTCAACATAGTCTGCTACTATGAATGCCTTACATGAGTCATATTATCAGGAAAATCCAAAACAGGAGTAGTTTCCAAGTCAGGTAGGTTCAAGGCTGAGATAAGGTGCTCTTGAGGAGATGAGACACGTGTGAGATTCAGACCAATAGGAAATGGTAATGAGGGTAACTATGAGAAGGAGGCTGTAAACCTTCCAGAATTTGTAGAAATCTTGGAGGGAGGCCCTGAATTTCCCAGAAGATGTGAGATTTTATTTGTTTCAATAGGTGTGGTAACCCAGGCTGACAAATACACAAAAGAATGTAAAGTATCTTTACATCCCTACACTTCCTGTCTCACTTCCCACACATATGTCTTGGTCTTTAAGGATATTACTCATGGGAGCATGAGATACATTCACAATGCTAAATGCAGGATGTTTCTATGTGCAGGAAATAAATGGGAGGGGAGGACGGAATGGTCTCTGTGTAAAATAGGAAATATGAGGCAAGACATTTTCCAGCAGGAGTCATTAGACAGGATTCTAATGTCTAATAGACAACGTGAGGTCAAGGCTCAATTCTAAAGAATAATTAGAATCAGAATAGTGTGTTGAAATTGATAAGCAAATGTATGGGCAGGAAAGCTGAAGCCACAATGGAGAGTCATTAAGAAGGACAAGTTGGGCATTAACAAGAAAGGACAAGCCAGGGCTAGACTGCAGAACGTAAAAGTCAACTTTGGAGGACCCAGTCTGATAGTGTAGGGAGGGGCTCCTGATTCTGTGTGGTCTTGCATACAAATTCATACACATATTTTTAAGATCTTCTGGGCCTTCATCTCCTCAGGACCCATCTGGAAAGATAGTTATAGCATCCAATGCCTTGCAAACAATACTCAGCTCTATCTAGGTCTCTATGGAAGATCAGAGGCCACGAGCTCTGACTATTTAAGAGATGTATCAAGACTCAGCTCATTACCTCCACAATATTTCATGCCTGAGAATCCCACAGCTTCATTACAAAGAAAGTGTAGATCCTCAAGAGTGGAGTGGGTCATGCATATGAGCAGCAGCACTTTCCAGCTCAGCAAGTTCACATACCTCAGCAGTGTGTGGCCAATCTTCTGTCAAGCTACCAAGTGAAAAACAAGTGTGACTAATTGTGGTTGGAAAGAACAATGACCCAGAAACACCCTTTGTGGAAGAACCAGTGCTGATTGTGAAGTTTTGTTCTCAAGAGACAGAGTGTATTTCTAGTCTACTCATTGTGCCTATTTTTCTAGGGAGCCATGTGCTAATTACCTGTAGCTCTGCTTCTCAAAATTTCATCTGTTGCAGATGAACTGCTCCTTCCCTTCTTATGTTCACGGTGTTGGCCTCTAGGGCACCCTTTGCATCCAATTCTGATTTCAAAGCCACACTTCACAAAGTTAAAGTGATATTGGGTCAGGTAGAGTGTATAAGCATATTCCGTTAAGAAGCCATGCCATAGCATGTGAGCACAAATCTTCATGTCACAGGGCTCAACATTAAAAGAAGAAGAAATATAAGCAGAGCCTTTCTCAGGGTTCTGCTTGTGGGAAAATGAGGCAGCAGTGTGAAGCAGAGTGAAGAACCAGTTGATCTAGGCAGTATTAAGAGAAGAGAATGAAAATGGAAGGAAATACAAGGAAGGAAATACAAGAAGCTTGCCAAATACCTAACTCTCTAAATAAAGCAGGAAGAACAGGAAGAGATCAGGAAAGTAATGCACTACAATCCTCAGCACTTTGGGAACTGGCAACCTCCCCACAGCTGAGGATGTTCACAGGATTCCCCCATTGCACACCCCACACTACTCCTTTTTATCTATCATGACCCATCAAACCTTATCAACACAGTGTCTCATTTCCTCAGGGCCTTATGTAAATATAATATCGTAAACAGTCAACACAGATACAGGGGACGTAAGAATATCTCCTTGCTCAGAGCGAGGCAGGCTATCCAACAAAGTTGCTCTATATTTTCAGGAAGCCCAACATATAGGACCACACTGTGGTATGTGTATGAAATGTTTTTCACATTATGGTCCTATATGTCCGGTCATTAATGCCATTCCCTAAATATCTCTAATTTTTCCCCTTGAGCATAAGGGAAATTGCATTTCCCTGTCCTTGAAAGGTCCTGTGTTTTTCCCTGCCCTTTGAAGTGGCTTTGTGATTTGCTTTGACTATGAAATGTGAGAAGTGACATGCAGTACTTCCAGGCAGGGGCTTTAAGTGCCTGTCGATGACTCACCATCTTCCCTTTGCTGCTTCAGTCACAGTAGAGCATGTGTTCACAGGGAGATTTCATTGGTCAGAGGCCGTGGGCAACTACAGTGAGCAGAGCCCCCAGTTCCCACTTAACCATGTTGGAAATAAAGCATGAAAAAGAAATAAACCTTTATTATTTTCATCCACCAAAATTCTGGGAGTTATTTGTTCCTATAGGATAACTTGGCCTGTCCATACTGATATATATTCATATGCATTATAATAGTGATTTTTTGAAAACAGCAACTAAATGCATGTGATTTTTTTTTTTATCTAGGCATGTTTCTCTTGTGGGAAGAGGAATGTAATTTGTGGCAGAGAAGAAGACAGGGCACTAACTGTAGAAGAAAAGATAGTTTGTTGCATGCTAAGAAGTATTAGGTTGTACAAAGTCATTTGTTCCTAAATCCTCCCAAACAGCTCTGATTCCTGAGAATTTATTTATCCTTGATTTAGTTATTCTTAAGACTTACTTTGCTGTTGACTCTTCCTCCTTCATTTTATTACTGTTTGCCTCCAGTGTGCTCCCTGCCCACCACAACCTACAACATTCTGCTTCTAATCTGCCTCTTAGAATTGTGAGTAAATTAAGAGCAATTAAATTTTGAATGAAGAACTAAAGAATGCCTCTGTGAGTACAAAAGTTAAACTGTCACACACACAGACTCTTTAAAATAATAATAAAACAAACATTTCATAATCCTTTCTGGTATATTATGCATTTTTACATTAGTGATTTTTTTTCTCCTTTAAGCTCATGGGACTTGATAGTGATGATTTTTTATTCTTACACCCCCTGCATCTACGTTGATTGTTTAGATATTATGTTTGCATAATGCTATACTCATGTCTCTATTTCTATTATGACGGTTACCAGATAATGGCAATCAGTGATAGCTTGCATAATTTTTCTCAAGTATTTGTTCTTCCCTTCCCTGTAAGAAAACATTGATTCCCTGCCTTTGCCATGTGCTTTGCAGGGCCTCCTATTGGAATATACATCTCTACCCCACTGAAATTGGGCTAGGTCCTATGACACACTATAGCCAGTGGAACATGGGCAGATGTGACGTAAACCATGTATACAAGATCTAAGTGACATCATCATTTTCCACCCCTCTCTTGCTCTCTCCCCTCTGCCACCAGACTGTACCATATTGTGACTGCTCCAGCAACCTGGGGTTCAGAAGAAGACACATGGAGCAGAACTGAAAAGGCAGCCAGCAGTCACAGCCAATTCATAGCTAAAGGCTATACTATAAGAAAGGAATAGATGTTTGTTTCAATTCACTGAGATTTGGGTATTATTTGACATCACAGATACTGGTTATTTTACCAAGGCTTTGACTGGAATATTTTCAGATATGACCAGATTGAAGGATTGTGACTGTATAGAACCAGTGAAAAGCCCCTTGAAAAGACTGGCCCAGGACCTTGTCTAAATGATTTCCTTATAAGATTTCTGACCTGTGATATTGTGATAAATAACGTCACTTTTTTTTGTTGTTTTGCTTTTTTTTGAGACAGAGTCTCACTCTGTCACCCAGGCTGGAGTATAGTGGTGTGATCTCTGCTCATTGCAACCTCTGCTTCCCAGGTTGAAGCGATTCTCATGCCTTAGTAGCTGGGATGACAGGCACATGCCACAATGCCCACCTAATTTTTGTATTTTTTAGTAGAAATGGGTTTTGCCATGTTGGCCAGGCTGGTTTCGAACTCTTGGCCTCAAGTGATCCACCCGCCTAGGCCTCCCAAAGTGCTGGGATTACAGGTGACAGCCACTGTGCCCAGCCAAGAATATTACTTTCTAGTGGGTCCAGAAGCCTCAAGATATTTTGGGACCTCAAGAAGAGTGAAATTTGTATAGGTATTACAAGCACAGTCTAGTGGCAAATGCTTGGCTTGGCTTCTGGCCTCAAGGCTTTTAAAAAGTCAAATTACAAATTCGTTATAGAAGTTCCAGTAAAACCAACATAAAAAGAGCTTATATGGCTGATCACCACTTTTTATATGCTTTATGCAAATAACCAGGCCAAATATAATGACATCAAAATTTATTTTAAAAATAAACTGATCCTACTATGATTTATTCTTGGTAGAAATGAGGAAACTGGGGGGCGGAGCAAGATGGCTGAATAGGAACAGCTCCAGTCTCCAACTCCCAGCGCGAGCGACACAGAAGACCGGTGATTTCTGCATTTTCAACTGAGGTACTGGGGTCATCTCACTAGGGAGTGCCGGACAATCGGTGCTGGTCAGCTGCTGCAGCCTGACCAGAGAGAGCTGAAGCAGGGCAAGGCATCGTCTCACCTGGAAGCCAAGGGGGAAGGGAATCTGTTTTCCTAGCCAGGGGAACTGAGACACACAACACCTGGAAAATCGGGTAACTCCCACCCCAATACTGCGCCTTAAGCAGACAGGCACACCAGGAGAATATATCCCACACCTGGCCGGGAGGGTCCCACGCCCACGGAGCCTCCCTCACTGCTAACACAGCAGTCTGTGGCGATCTATCCACAAGGCAGCAGCGAGGCTGGGGGAGGGGCGCCCGCCATTGCTGAGGCTTAAGTAGGTAAACAAAGCCGCTGGGAAGCTCGAACTGGGTGGAGCTCACAGCAGCTCAAGGAAGCCTGCCTGTCTCTGTAGTTTCCACCTCTGGGGACAGCGCACAGCTGAAGACCAACAGGGGAAGCAGCGGGGGCCGGTGCAGACGCGAACGACTCTGTCTGACAGCTTTGGGGAGAGCCGTGGATCTCCCAATGCGGAGGTTAAGATCTGAGAACGGACAGACTGCCTGCTCAGGTGGGTCCCTGACCCCTGAGTAGCCTAGCTGGGAGACATCCCCCACTAGGGGCAGTCTGACACCCCACACCTCACAGGGTGGAGTACACCCCTGAGAGGAAACTTCCAAAGGAAGAATCAGACAGGTACACTCGCTGTTCAGCAATATTCTATCTTCGGCAACCTCTGCTGCTGATACCCAGGCAAACGGGGTCTGGAGTGGACCTCAAGCAATCTCCAACAGACCAACAGACAGTCCTTCTGACAGTCAGAAGGAAAACTATCAAACAGGAAGGACACCTATACCAAAACCCCATCAGTACGTCACCATCATCAAAGACCAGAGACAGATAAAACCACAAAGATGGGGAAGAAGCAGGGCAGAAAAGCTGGAAATTCAAAAAATAAGAGTGCATCTCCCCCTGCAAAGGAGTGCAGCCCATCGCCAGCAACGGATCAAAGCTGGTCAGAGAATGACTTTGACGAGATGAGAGAAGAAGGCTTCAGTCCATCAAACTTCTCAGAGCTAAAGGATGAATTACGTACCCAGCGCAAAGAAACTAAAAATCTTGAGAAAAGAGTGGAAGAATTGACAGCTAGAATAATTAATGCAGAGAAGATCATAAACGAAATGACAGAGATGAAAACCATGACACGAGAAATACGTGACAAATGCACAAGCTTCAGTAACCGACTCGATCAACTGGAAGAAAGAGTATCAGCGATTGAGGATCAAATGAATGAAATGAAGCGAGAAGAGAAACCAAAAGAAACAAGAAGAAAAAAATGAACAAAGCCTGCAAGAAGTATGGGATTATGTAAAAAGACCAAATCTACGTCTGATTGGGATGCCTGAAAGTGAGGGGGAAAATGGAACCAAGTTGGAAAACACTCTTCAGGATATCATCCAGGAGAACTTCCCCAACCTAGTAGGGCAGGACAACATTCAAATTCAGGAAATGCAGAGAACGCCACAAAGATACTCCTCCAGAAGAGCAACTCCAAGACACATAATTGCCAGATTCACCAAAGTTGAAATGAAGGAAAAAATCTTAAGGGCAGCCAGAGAGAAAGGTCGGGTTACCCACAAAGGAAAGCCGATCAGACTAACAGCAGATCTCTCGGCAGAAACTCTACAAGCCAGAAGAGAGTGGGGGCCAATATTCAACGTTCTTAAAGAAAAGAATTTTCAACCCAGAATTTCATATCCAGCCAAACTAAGTTTCATAAGTGAAGGAGAAATAAAATCCTTTACAGATAAGCAAATGCTTAGAGATTTTGTCACCACCAGGCCTGCCTTACAAGAGACCCTGAAGGAAGCCCTAAACATGGAAAGGACCAACCGCTACCAGCCATTGCAAAAACATGCCAAAATGTAAAGCCCATCGAGGCTAGGAAGAAACTGCATCAACTAACGAGCAAAATAACCAGTTAATATCATAATGACAGGATCAAGTTCACACATAACAATATTAACCTTAAATGTAAATGGACTAAATGCTCCAATTAAAAGACACAGACTGGCAAACTGGATAAAGAGTCAAGACCCATCAGTCTGCTGTATTCAGGTGACCCATCTCACATGCAGAGACAGACATAGGCTCAAAATAAAGGGATGGAGGAAGATCTACCAAGCAAATGGAGAACAAAAAAAAGCAGGGGTTGCAATCCTAGTCTCTGATAAAACAGACTTTAAACCATCAAAGATCAAAAGAGACAAAGAAGGCCATTACATAATGGTAAAGGGATCAATTCAACAGGAAGAGCTAACCCTCCTAAATATATATGCACCCAATACAGGAGCACCCTGATTCATAAAGCAAGTCCTTAGAGACTTACAAAGAGACTTAGACTCCCATACAATAATAATGGGAGACTTCAACACTCCACTGTCAACATTAGACAGATCAACGAGACAGAAAGTTAACAAGGATATCCAGGAATTGAACTCATCTCTGCACCAAGCGGACCTAATAGACATCTATAGAACTCTCCACCCCAAATCAACAGAATATACATTCTTCTCAGCACCACATCGCACTTATTCCAAAATTGACCACAGAATTGGAAGTAAAGCACTCCTCAGCAAATGTAAAAGAACAGAAATTATAACAAACTGTCTCTCAGACCACAGTGCAATCAAACTAGAACTCAGGACTAAGAAAGTCAATCAAAACCGCTCAACTACATGGAGACTGAACAACCTGCTCCTGAATGACTACTGGGTACATAACGAAATGAAAGCAGAAATAAAGATGTTCTTTGAAACCAATGAGAACAAAGATACAACATACCAGAATCTCTGGGACACATTTCAAGCAGTGTGTAGAGGGAAATTTATAGCACTAAATGCCCACAAGAGAAAGCAGGAAAGATCGAAAATTGACACTCTATCATCACAATTAAAAGAACTAGAGAGGAAAGAGCAAACACATTCAAAAGCTAGCAGAAGGCAAGAAATAACTAAGATCAGAGCAGAACTGAAGGAGATAGAGACACAAAAAACCCTCCAAAAAATCAATGAATCCAGGAGTTGGTTTTTTGAAAAGATCAACAAAATTGACAGACCGCTAGCAAGACTAATAAAGAAGAAAAGAGAGAGGAATCAAATAGACGCAATAAAAAATGATAAAGGGGATATCACCACCGACCCCACAGAAATACAAATAACCATCAGAGAATACTATAAACGCCTTTACGCAAATCAACTAGAAAATCTAGAAGAAATGGATAATTTCCTGGACACTTACACTCTCCCAAGACTCAACCAGGAAGAAGTGGAATCCCTGAATAGACCAATAGCAGGCTATGAAATTGAGGCAACAATTAATAGCCTACCCACCAAAAAAAGTCCAGGACCAGATGGATTCACAGATGAATTCTACCAGAGGTACAAGGAGGAGCTGGTACCATTCCTTCTGAAACTATTCCAATCAATAGAAAAAGAGGGAATCCTCCCTAACTCATTTTATGAGGCCAACATCATCCTGCTACCAAAGCCTGGCAGAGACACAACAAAAAAAGAGAATTTTAGACCAATATCCCTGATGAACATCGATGCAAAAATTCTCAATAAAATACTGGCAAACCGGATTCAGCAGCACATCAAAAAGCTTATTCATCATGATGAAGTGGGCTTCATCCCTGGGATGCAAGGCTGGTTCAACATTCGCAAATCAATAAACGTAATCCAGCATATAAACAGAACCAAAGACAAGAACCACATGATTATCTCAATAGATGCAGAAAAGGCTTTTGACAAAATTCAATAGCCCTGCATGCTAAAAACGCTCAATAAATTCGGTATTGATGGAACGTACCTCAAAATAATAAGAGCTATTTATGACAAACCCACAGCTAATATCATTCTGAATGGGCAAAAACTGGAAAAATTCCCTTTGAAAACTGGCACAAGACAGGGATGCCCTCTCTCACCACTCCTATTCAACATAGTGTTGGAAGTTCTGGCTAGGGCAATCAGGCAAGAGAAAGAAATCAAGGGTATCCAGTTAGGAAAAGAAGAAGTCAAATTGTCCCTGTTTGCAGATGACATGATTGTATATTTAGAAAACCCCATTGTCTCAGCCCAAAATCTCCTTAAGCTGATAAGCAACTTCAGCAAAGTCTCAGGATACAAAATTAATGTGCAAAAATCACAAGCATTCTTATACACCAGTAACAGACAAGCAGAGAGCCAAATCAGGAATGAACTTCCATTCACAATTGCTTCAAAGAGAATAAAATACCTAGAAATCCAACTTACAAGGGATGTCAAGGACCTCTTCAAGGAGAACTACAAACCACTGCTCAGTGAAATCAAAGAGGACACAAACAAATGGAAGAACATACCATGCTCATGGATAGGAAGAATCAATATCGTGAAAATGGCCATACTGCCCAAGGTTATTTATAGATTCAATGCCATCCCCATCAAGCTACCAATGAGTTTCTTCACAGAATTGGAAAAAACTGCTTTAAAGTTCATATGGAACCAAAAAAGAGCCCGCATTGCCAAGACAATCCTAAGTCAAAAGGACAAAGCTGGAGGCGTCACGCTACCTGACTTCAAACTATACTACAAGGCTACAGTAACCAAAACAGCATGGTACTGGTACCAAAACAGAGATATAGACCAATGGAACAGAACAGAGTCCTCAGAAATAATACCGCACATCTACAGCCATCTGATCTTTGACAAACCTGAGAGAAACAAGAAATGGGGAAAGGATTCCCTATTTAATAAATGGTGCTGGGAAAATTGGCTAGCCATAAGTAGAAAGCTGAAACTGGATCCTTTCCTTACCCCTTATACGAAGATTAATTCAAGATGGATTAGAGACTTAAATGTTAGACCTAATACCATAAAAACCCTAGAAGAAAATCTAGGTAGTACCATTCAGGACATAGGCATGGGCAAGGACTTCATGTCTAAAACACCAAAAGCAACGGCAGCAAAAGCCAAAATTGACAAATGGGATCTAATTAAACTAAAGAGCTTTTGCACAGCAAAAGAAACTACCATCAGAGTGAACAGGCAACCTACAGAATGGGAGAAAATTTTTGCAACTTACTCATCTGACAAAGGGCTAATATCCAGAATCTACAAAGAACTCAAACAAATATACAAGAAAAAAATAAACAACCCCATCAAAAAGTGGGCAAAGGATATGAACAGACATTTCTCAAAAGAAGACATTCATACAGCCAACAGACACATGAAAAAATGCTCATCATCACTCGCCATCAGAGAAATGCAAATCAAAACCACAATGAGATACCATCTCACCCCAGTTAGAGTGGCAATCATTAAGAAGTCAGGAAACAACAGTTGTTGGAGAGGATGTGGAGAAATAGGAACACTTTTACACTGTTGGTGGGATTGTAAACTAGTTCAACCATTATGGAAAACAGTATGGCAATTCCTCAAGGATCTAGAACTAGATGTACCATATGACACAGCCATCCCACTACTGGGTATATACCCAAAGGATTATAAATTAGTCTACTACAAAGACACATGCACACGTATGTTTATTGCGGCACTATTCACAATAGCAAAGACTTGGAATCAACCCAAATGTCCATCTGTGACAGACTGGATTAAGAAAATGTGGCACATATACACCATGGAATACTATGCAGCCATAAAAAAGGATGAGTTTGCGTCCTTTGTAGGGACATGGATGCAGCTGGAAACCATCATTCTTAGCAAACTATCACAAGAAGAGAAAACCAAACACCGCATGTTCTCACTCATAGGTGGGAACTGAACAATGAGATCACTTGGACTCGGGAAGGGGAACATCACACACTGGGGCCTATCATGGGGAGGGGGGAGGAGGGAGGGATTGCACTGGGGAGTTATACATGATATAAATGATGAATTGATGGGTGCTGACGAGTTGATGGGTGCAACACACCAACATGGCATAAGTATACATATTTAACAAACCTGCACGTTATGCACATGTACCCTAGAACTTAAAGTATAATAAAAAAAAAAAAAAAAAGAAATGAGGAAACTGGGGAAAGAAAACTTTAGATTCTAGCCCTGAGCATTGTTTTGAATTTTTGTTATTTGCCTACAACTTGGGCTAATCCTGAATTATTTCATGGCTACAAGAAGTCTCTAAAAAATAACCAGGTTTTGTTTTTTCCTCATGACGCTTTTAGTAGACTTCTTATGGAATATTTTTATTATTTTTCTGGCATACAAATTCTCTTTTGGCTATAATATTTGTGTGCATTATATTTCTACTATTTAACTTATTAATGTTATGTATCTCATTGTTTTACTTTTTCTGAGAAAACGGAAGTCATGGTATTCTGAAGACTAGAGATGATTCAAAAGCCTGTGAATCTACCCCATTTGGAATCCCAATGGGCCTGTTGTTTTTCATTGCCAGTTTGTTGTTGCTAAAGCTACAACATATTAAACACCATTCCTAAAAGCTCAGGGACCACCATGGAAGAGGAGGGTGCATGAGATTGTAACAGCTTGATTAAAAGGGTGAAGTGTGAAGGCCAAAAAAATTCATCTTGGGTGCTAATCCATCATGTTGGCTTCTAATTAACCCAAATTATGGGAGTGCCTCTGAGATTTCTAGTTTATCTATTGTCCTTTGTGTAAGAGCATCTATATACCACAAATCCTGCCCTTAAAGGCAAATTTCTATCCCCTTTCTCTGAAGCACATGTGCCCCTCCCCTAAAGTATATAATCTGGGGTCTGGTAGGTAATGGTGCTGGGATCCACTATCTTGTCTCACTACTGGCCAAGACACAGACACAGCTTCTGTTCATAAACCCCCATTAAATGTTTCTTTCTAAGAAGAAAAGTAAAGAAAAGCTGATTAACACACACTCAAAGCAGGATATCACTAAAAAGCAATATTCTCATTTTTGAAAGTACTTTTACTTTTACACTTCCTTTTAGGAAGGGCTGGGAGTAATGGAAGCATGAGCTTTGGCATCAAGTAGACCTGTCTCTTTATGAGCTGCTTCATCTTGACAAACATAAAACATCCTCCCAATAGCACTTTTTCCTCTGCAGATCTATCAGCGGCCATTTTTTCTTCACACTCCACTCAGAATCCTGTTAACCAACTTGGGATCAAGAAGACTATTGACTGCAATTGTTTGAATATAATATTATATGAAAGTCCATTAGTTCATTATAATATTCCACATAAAGGAAATCCAAAAATAAACTCATTAGTCACTGTTGAGATTGCTCTGGCAGCAACTTCCTATTGGAAACTAATGGTAAAAAAAAAAAAAAAAAAAAAAAAAAAAAAAATGCTACATGCTTAAATATTTCAATATGAACTCTCTGAACTGTATTTTTAGTAAAAAAAAGAAAAAAACAAGTAGAACTCATTGATGAGGGAACATTATTATCATATGATCATATGGATTAATGGCTAGTTATAAAAGAGGAAATACATCTTAACACTGGAAGATCAAGCTGTCAACATCACCATCTCTAAAAGTGGGACAACCAGAAATGATGACCCTCGATATGATGTAATATGAAGTTCACACAACATCTATAAAGGATTTTTGTCAGAAAAGATGAACTTGAGTCTAATCAAGTCTTTAGATCTAACTTTATAGGAAATAAGGAGAATAGAGAACACGTAAATGTCTCCTCGACATAATCTTGCCTCATTTTTATGTATTAAATAATATTTTTATTTATTTTTACTTACTTGAGAATTTATTTTTATTATCCATGTTCTCTGTTGAATATAAGCTCCCACAGCACAAAGTCTTGTACTGATGAGCCAACACTCCTTTCTCACAGTCTATTATCATGTTTGGAACATACTAGGTTTTCAACACAAGTGTATTAAATGAACAAATGAATGAACAAATTATTTTAACCTCACTTAACTTGTTTACAAGTTAGGAAGTAATCATCTGTCTTCAGAATTTAGGGCCTTCTACAGTAAAATCAACTTTGTTTTTTCAACCAGCACATGGCATGGGAAAAAAAAAAAGAGAGGAGAAATCTGTTCTAGATTAAAATAATCTTAAGCAACTTAACAGTCAAATGCAAAGTATTGATTACGGGATCCTGATTCAAGCAAACATTAGAAAGGTATTGTTCTGTGATAACTGGGGAAATTTGAGTAGGATTAGGTACTAATTGATATAAGAAATTACTGCTGATTTTGTTAGGAATAATAATCAGGCTGCAAGTATGTAAGAAAATGTTCTCACATTTTAGTTGTTCTCTAGTTTCCACTTTTATTTTAAATTCAGGGGGCACATGTGCAGGTTTGTTACATGGGTATATTGCATGACATAGAGGTTTGGGATATAAATGATCCCATCACGCAGGTAATAAGCATAGTACCCAATAGGTAGTTTTTCAGCCATGTATTTAGGTGTGAAATTTCATGTCATGAAGGATATCTCTTTAAAATACTCAGCACAGACAGATGTGACAGGTGAAGCAAATACAGAAACATGTTGATAATTATTCAATATGATTAAAGATATTTTGGATTCATTTTATTTCTTCCCATTTTGTGTGTGTTGAAATTTTTATAGGAAATTAATTGATTAATACAATAAAAAAATCTGTGAATTATCCTTTTTTCCCCCTTGTCCCATAGTCCCACATATGATTCTGTTGACCCTCACCTCCTACATGATTCCTGGATCCTTCCAATTTGCTCCATCTCTGTTGTTGCCATCCTGGCCCCAATCACCATTAGCCCTCTCTCCTGATGTACTGAGCAACCTCCCGATTGGTCCCCTTGCTTTCTCTCCTCTTCCCTAAAATATGTTCTTCACATAGCAACCAAAAACTTAATCAGACAATGTCACTTCCTTCTTAAAATCTTTCAAAGTTTTCACTCTTAGTATAAAATACCTAAAACCTATCTCTGGTTTATAAGATCTGGTCCCTGCCTACTTGTCTGACTTACTTCATCTTCCACCACTTTCCCTGTGTCCACATCATTCCAGCTACACTACCCTAAATTGCATTCCTCCAACATACCATAGTCTTCCCAGTCTTGGGGACTTTGCTATCATCCTTCCTTCCTGGCTTGCTGCTGGTGTGTCTGTACCACTCAGTCATCTACTTAAAGGTATCTCTTCAGATATACCACCCAGTCACATGATCCCAGCACCTCCGTTTAACTCTCTGCATAGTACCTAAAATGATGAAATCTATTTTTGTCTTATTTTTATTAATTTTACTTATATGTTTATTTATTTTTTCTATCCATCTATTACCATGTTTGGCACATAGTAGGTGTTCAAAACAAATGTGTTAAATGAATAAATAAATGAACAAGTTATTTGAACTCACCAAACTTCTTTCCATGTCTGTAAAATGGAGATGACAACACTTACCCATTTATTTCACATACATCATGCATCTGATCCTCACAGTAACAGTATATAATAGGACAGGAATTATTGCCCTCATTCGGCAGATAAGAAAATGGTGTCACAAAAAGGTCAGGAAGATGATTCTGGATTGGACTTTCAACTGTACTACACAGTTGATCATACCCAGAAAAAAAAAAAAACTAGTTTTTATTATTTAGCACTTAAAATGATCCTTGCCCAAGGTCCCAAGCTTCATCACCCTCGCTGACAGAGCAGGAGCGTCACCATCTTGGACAAGCACCACCGTTTTAAAGTTAACCTTGATTAAAAACTGCCTATATCCAAAGGGCATCAGCCTAATGTGTAAGGTCAGCTTGATCATAAACCACAAATGATATCTCCAACCAGAAACATTCCAACCATAAGATAAACCCCTCCTCGACCAGAGACATTCCAATCATGCAATAAACTTCACTTCCACACAGAAACATTCCAAGCCTGTGATAAATTATCCCACCCAGAACCCCTAATTACTGTTAGTCTGTGAGAGAAAATACTCGACCAAAAAAAAAAAAAAAAAAAAAAAAAAATTATCAAGAAGCCCCTCTCAGGTTCATTCTCCAAAATAAACCTGTCTTTGACTGTTGAGCCACTTTTCATGTTTCTTTCCTCTTTCTTTAACTCCTACATTGCCCCTTCCTCCCACTCTGCATCTGCTTATCCTGGAGTAGGAGGTGATGGGCCTGCTGAGACTGGGCAGGCTGCCCCTCAGTACTGAGTTCGTGCCCCATGCTCCAAGGGCCCAGCTGAGTCCTGACTATTGGACTGAGCAGTTCTCCTAAGTGGAGCAGGTCTGTTGTCTTTGTGCCAACATGCAGCTTTATAAATACATGAAACCATGTAAAATATGTTCTGTACCTTCTCAGGAAGGGATGTGCTGAAGCAGTTCAATTATCCCACTACGTCAGACAACGCCCATGTGCCCAGTTATAGAACTAACCACTCTCATGCATACACAGTTTCAAAGCTGAGCAGTTAAGTCAACCTCTCTGGCAATTGTATAACTAATGATCTATCTAAACTGCTTTAATCTCTATGGGTAGTGATCCTTTAACTTAACTGGATTTGACAATCACTTATCATGCCACTAATTCTGAAAATTATTTTTACTCCTAGAGTGCCTTAGCTTTTTGTTATAATTACAGTCAATAAGGCCTGTGACCAATGAAATATAATCCATTTTTCCAAACAAATCTCATTCTTTGACTCTCTGTATACTTTACGCATCAGCCATGTTGTACCCTTCCCTGTTTCCTGAACATCCTCCTGAGCATTTGATTTTCCAAACCTTTGCTCCCTTGAATAATCCAGCACAGAGGTGGCCTATGGTATTTATTTATTCACTTATGTGCACCTACTAGGTCCTAACAGTTTAACATGGCAGGTTTGCTGGGGGAATAATAAAATGAATGTGTATCAAATTTCAAAGAGCAAATTTTGTCAAAGGAAAATGAAATATTAATATGTTTCATTTTGTGGATCTCCTCTCCGTCGCCAGGAGCAGGTAGGGGTAAGTCCAAGGCTGATTCTATAGTGTCTGCTATTAGGATGTGTCTGCTACAAGTCTGCAGTCTTATGATACTTAAGGTATATTCTCCTTAAAATCAGCCACACCAGGTTATGCATTCTATGGAGTATTGAAATATCCTTAAAGTAACTATAGATACAGATATATTTATAGTTGCGATTAGTCCTCCTGACCTCTGCCTTGTAAGTCATTCTTCCCGGCTTCTTTCAATTGAGTCTCACTCGACTGTGGGAACCAGCACTCACCAATAGTCTTTCCCTGGCTTGTAAGTGAATCCTTGTGGGTCTTTTCCTTTAGAAAAGAAAACTGATAGCAAAAACAAACCCAGACCTATTTAAAGCAATGGTTTGATATATTTTTTGATGATGTACAGGTAGTTAAATATTTAGCTTTGGCACATAGAGGATAAAAAATAAGTACAAAATTTCTTCAGACGTATATACTGAAAGCATAAGAGTTCCTTGTCCTACTAACTACAAAGTCAACTGGATGTGCCAGTCAAAGGGGTGAACACTGCAGCCCAGCCAGGAAGATAGAGCCAAACAGGATAAGAATCATTTTTAGTGCTAAGGTAGATAGAAACAAGAGGCAAGAAAGTGGTTGCATCATACTAAGGGTGGATAATACTTTCAAATGTACCTTAGAGTTTAGAAGACTCAAAAGATTGTTTTAGGCAATTTGTTTCTATAGACAGCCACAACTTTGAGAATTTGAAGCCATTTCATTCTTTTAAAAAATTCTGTATCAAGAAGGAAAGGAAAATGTAGGTAGTATTAATAACTGCTCATATTTGTTAGGTTATATTGCAACATAAGAATATGCACTAACATTTCTGAAACAAAAATTGAGACATGATTTGACAAGTGTAAGTATGTTTACGTAAATAATAAAACACAAAATTTGAAGGTATTATTTACTCTCAGAAAAACTAGGTGTTATGGTGGCCATATCTATATGCAAGATATTTTAAAAATTGTTTGTAAATGCAACATATGCAGTAGGCATTTAGTAATAAGTTGTTGAATTCAATTCAGCTGATCAGTCAGTAAGCAGTTATTGTGCACCCACTGGGATGAAGACGCTATATGCAATTTCACATGAATTTAACAGTTGTGTGGTTTTGACTAATATAAGGGAAGAGTTATTAGAAAATACTTTGACTACATTAAAATCATTTTAAATAGACTTAAATCTTTACTTTTTGTCATCTGTTCTGCTATTATTATGTTGATAATGTTAGGCAAACCAGAACTACAGGTTAAATTCTTTTAACAAGCATCAAGAATTATATTCCTGGCATGGCATAACATGTTTACATTAGCCTCTTAAGTTTTCATTTTTACCTTTCTATTTCTCTTCCATTCTTTCTTCCCCATAGATTCCAAAGCAATTTTCTTAAATACTAATTTTATATTAATCTCCTATTTTAAACTCTTCTATGCCTTCCAAACTTCTACAAGTCAAAGTCCATTTTTAAATTCTGGCATACAAGTTTCTTCACACTCTGGTTGCCACTTAAACTTCCTGAAATCATTTTCCTCTATTTCAACCCCTCTCCCCACAAAAACACTAGTTTCCAGCTAATTAAAAATCGTAACATTTAAAGATTTTGTAATTAGGTCACAAATTTACCCATACCATAATCTAGAGAGTAGTGAAATATGTGATTTCTTTACTTTGGTTTCTAATACTAGATAGAGGGGAAAAAATTAAGTTTTAAATTTTAAACTTGGTTCAATCAGTCTTAGGTAACTAAGTCTTGGCTTAGATGACTCCAATAGACACGTTCATCTTTCAGATATCTGAACATATGGGATCTTATACAACTATCTATCAGATGGACCCTAAATACACTCACATTAACTATCACATGGACACTCAATGCAATTTGTGGTGAATAGCCTATAATCCCAGCGGGAGGATGAGGCAGGAGGATTCCTTGAGGTCGGGAGTTTGAGACTAGCCTGGGCAGCATGATGAGACCCCATCCCTACAATTAATAAACATATAAATAAATAAAATAAATTGGTGGTGAAAAGGTAAAAGACTAAATTATAGAAAACATGCTTAGCGACCTAAACAAATAAGAGTTTGTTTTACATTACAAAAAAAATCCAAAGATAAGCAGCTGTTACTGTTAACTTACCTGCTCAGTGATAACATGAATAAGAAGTTCTTCCTGCTTTTCATATCACATCCTTAACATATTGTCTTTTCATCCTCATCTTTCTTGCTCCAAGGACAAGGGATGTCTGCTTCACTCATGAGTTCACATTCAAGGAAAAAGAGTGTCAGGGATGGTCCCAGCCATATACCTTATCAAGACACAAAATTATTACATGTAGGACCCCTGCCCGCCACCCAGCAAATTTCACGTTACCTTATTGACCGATACTTAGTCAAATATCCACCCTACTCTATAAGGAAGATATATTAATAGAAAGAGAGTATCTGTTACTGGCAAGGAGAAGGAAATTGGCAATGGATGTTGGTGTCTTTCTTGGTGCTCTTTAGGGAGGTGGGAAAAGGGATGCTTAGATCCATATGATGGCCTTGACAGTGTTCTTTGTCTGGTTGACCTTTGCTGACTTCATCAGCCTTTCTGGATGACTTAGGCTCATGTTGACGCTGAACAGGCTTCAGATCCCAGCCACACACTGGTATCTGTGTCATCCACTGCCCAGATGGCACAACCTAATGCCTTTACTGTGGAGTTGCTCATTCCCACTACAATAACTGCTCATTTCCACATTACACAGAAATCAAGAATGTTCTAGGAAGGTGCATCTCAACACCTCATTCTGCCTAATCACACTCTACTATCATGTTTATTTGTAATATGGATCTACCACTCAATTGATCTGGAGACAGCCTGAAAGTTATCTCCTTTTAGAATAAGACAAAAGCTTCCTGGTTCTTCGAATTCTATATTTTATCCTGTATCCCAAAGATACTGTCCCCTCACTAGCTCAGCCTTGAGTGTGTTAATGGGGAGGGCAGTGAGGGGACTCTGATATCTCATTTCCTCAACCTCTGTCTCTCTTCTCTATCCTCTCATTCTCAAATGCACCTCTGTAATCATTTTCTTCTTTCCTCCAGGTCACATTCTTCAACATCCAAATTCCATTCTCATGGCTAAGCTTAAATACTGGTCAGAGGGTCTCCTCTATACATGTGGTGTTTTAACTATACAGTTGATATATATACATATCACATACACATATACAGGTATGTTTACAACTATACACATATATTAGCAATTATTAAAGCAACAAAAAACTGATATGATAATTTAGTATATTGTTGTATAATTTGATTGTGAAATAGGACAGTCTACTATAATGGTCTACATGTGAAAAAAAGTTTTTCACAAGTTTTGAACATGAAATTGTACTAAATATTAAAACTATATTAGCCAAGTATAATTTAACTGTGATGATCTAGAAGGCCCTGTAGACTCTTTTCTCATCCAAGACTATCATTACAAATATTAACTGTCATTGTGTAGTATATCTGTGAATACATTGTTTAGTTGATGCTTTAGATTGACGATTGACTGAATTGAAGATAAGTTAACTATACAGTTGTGCACACTTATTTTTGAGTAAATAAGTTTTAATATTAAGGTTAGTTGTCTTTTTCTCAGGGGACATATCCAACTAAATTGTATTTTTCATTTATACGCTCTTATTGCACACTATATTTGTTCTTTGTATCATTTATCATATTGTAGTTGAATAATTGTTTAGGTAACTGTTTAATATTAAGCTCTCCTATTCCACTGTAAATGCCACAATTGTAGGGACTTTATATGTCTACTTCAGCATTTATTCCTGTCATCTAAATGCAGTGCCTGGCACTTAGTAGCTATTTGGTATATATTTTTTGGCTGGGTAAATAAGAGGTCAAATAGGTTAAGAAATGAGAAATGTCACTTGAATTTCATAACAAAGAAGTCATTAACAAACATGATGACAGCAATTTCAATGAATTAATGGGAAAAGACATGAGACCACAGGTAAGTAAACACTGCAAAAAAGCACTGCAGAACCAGAAGGAAAACCAAAGCCAAGGTTACTAACTTTATCTCAAAATGACAAAATCCTTGTCTGCTTTATTATATTTTAATTAAAAAAATAAATCTAAAGTGTCAGGCAAAAAATTACTAAATTATTTTTATTAAATTGACCATTAACATGTCTCTGAGAATCAACACTCAGAAGACCTTTATAAGTCGCAGGTTCTCTTGTGATATTAACCCTTTCAGTTTTGCTTGCATACTTGTTTTGAGTTCTCCAGAGTTTGACAGCCAAGAGGGCATACACATAATAGAATAAGGCAATATGTTCAACTTGGTTACTATGAACAAATTGAAGATGTGCCATAGAAACTGTCATATGGATATTTGAATAAAACTCCCATTTAAAATTGGATGAAGATTTTTCTTTCAGGATCCTCTAGGCACATTTTATTTTCTTTCTGTCCTGACAGAAAGGACACTCCTTTGCATGTTTCTTCTCTGTCTTTAAAGGTGATTCTATTATTTTAAGTGTCTGTTTTAACCATCATGTGACGTTAAAGACAAGAATTGAATGACCTTTAGTTTCAGAGCCACAAATATTTCAAAAGAAATAGACCTTTTGAGTTTGGGAAAGGTGTGTCAGATGAACAGGTGTCACTGTAGGTTAATGAGTTGGCTTTCACCACCAGCCACCTGGACTGTAATTTGGGTTGGGTCACACATGTGCATGAAGTTAGCCAATTTAATCCCAGCTCTTTTGGAACTGTCTCCATATTAGAAAGCCATCAAACAAACAGTCCACTCTGAACCTTATCATCAGTCTCCTAAAGAAAAATTGGGACTGAAATGGCAAGAAAATGAAAACCCAGGTCCTTCGGCAGGCAGTTGGCAGGGGCACAGTTTTCTTTCTATATAGTGCTTCGCATTAACCAGCTAATGAGTCCTTAGTGATGACTGAGTGACTCAGCTGAAAGCAGAACAATGATAAGTGAAAGAGAGTTGCAGAGACACACATTCAGAAATGAAAAATAAAGTGCCAAGCTAAAAACAGAAGTAAATTACATGTTTAGTTAACAAACATTGGCATGTGGGGTGTTTATGAGCAGAGAAGAGACTGATCAGTGTAATCTAAGAAGGGCACAGGATTGAGGTATGAACAACTTCTCCAAAAAACCAACAGAATTTCTTTAAATCCATCAGAGGTCTTGCAAAAGGCATATGGTAAAGAAGCTGTCCATTCTCTTCTTTTGATTCTTTTTATGTGACATTCACTTATTATTTATGACTGTGCTTAAGGAAGCCATCTGGTAAAGTTAGTCGTAAACTATCTGCTCCTCTCTGTTTTTTTGTTGAGTTCTTAGTCATTGCATTACGTTTTATACAGTCCTTGGCTCATGCACACATTCCACAGACTACCTTCTTTATGAGGTCAGAATGAAGTGGGCCACAGGCTGAAGACCTGAAATTACCTTTATTGGTATTTAATTGTGGGTTCCCATCTCATCTAACATCCTGCTGCCAGGTGTGGTAGAGAGTGACAGCACCTCAGAAGCTATGGTAACATCTCTAGCAGTAAATCTTGATCATATTTATGCATCTTATATTTCTGTCATTACTGTATTTCCAAAATGTCCTTTTCATGTGGCCATTTTATTGCTCCCTTTGAGTTGCCAAAGTTCTCTGACTTCATCTCTCAATGCCAAAAAAGGCATTATAGTCTTCTGTTGGTCTTATCATCTTCCAGAAAACAATAATGGCTTTTTTGTATGCCTTTAGTTAAATGGGTTCATTGTGCCAGCAAGACAGGAGTTAGGTATGTCTTTTAGTACAGACTTAAGTCTAACTAGAGAGGGTTTTGGCCTCCTCTATTCTCTATCCCGGGCCCAGCTTTAGAATTGATTTCCCCTGCTGTAGAGCATACATTTGGTGAATTTTATTTCTAGACATTAAATTCTTCTTAGGTTTACTTGCGTATATTTTCAAAATGTTAAGTAGTTACAAATTTGTTTTTGTTAGCCCTTTAAAAAGTGGCCCAGGATTGAAGTAATGAGATGAAACTGCTACAAACTGAAGAAGGAGATATGATAATTTGAGGTATCTTGGGAACTTCATTTTAAGTCATTGCAATATTTACAGAATACTTCCACAGAATACTTCCACAGAATACTTCCACAGAAACGCTTAGTTACTTCGGATGAGCTAGGATGGACCAAATAGTTGTAAACACTTTAAAAAATATTATTGGAAGAAAATTTCTATGTAGTTTAAAGCTCATATATATAAACGTTGCCTTTGAATATGTCAATTTCTATCTTCTCCTGTATTTGCCTTTATGAAATGCCATCTTTTTTATTTAGATCAGTTATTTGAATATTACTATGATATTTGGGGCAGTAGTAAATGAGACTGAGTTCCACCAAAATCTGTTCTTCCCTTTACCCATTAAAATAAAGTTGTGATTGAGTCAAAACCTCTGAACTAGGTCATGTTTCTCAGCCTCTCTAGCAGTTAGATGGACAAGTTCTGGTTAACAGAATGTAAGCAGAAATGATGTGTCTGGGTCTGGAAATTAAAACATTCAGCAAAACTCATTAAGACATTTTCTGCATGTGGCAGGGGTCCAGCTTCATTTGTATCCCAGAGGATAAGGGAGCAATTAGGTTGCAGGAATCTATCCTGCATGACTATATGCATGACTGCATATAGCTGATCTGTCCCACCCATCTGAGCTATTTACTTCAGTTCTGTTACACAAGAAAGACACTCATTTCTGTATTTGTTAAGCCACTGTATTTTGGATCCTTTTTGTTACAGGAGCTCATCCTCAAATATAACAAACACAGTTGTAACCCCATTTTATCAGAAAATGACATGTGTTCGTTATGTTAAAGTTCATGTGTGCTTTTAAATTTTCAATAGCAAATAGGCTTTGAAAATATCACTTTTCTAATTGGAGCTAGAAACACAAGTGTACATTTTAATATTTTTTTCATTTATATGTAATATAAAGATTTCTCATTTACTATTAAGTGTTGATGAGGGTATGAGGAATCTTGGAATTTCATAGTGTGAAATGTAATTGTTATGGTCTTTTTGGAGTTATTTAGTGGTATCTATTGAAAACAAAAAATTGTATCACTTTTTGGTTCTACTTAGTGAAATCTGTCTTACAGAAATATTTGTACACATGTAAAAACTTGCATGTAAAAAGACATGAATTTCAAATACATTTTTGTAATAAAAATATAAACAATGTAAGCACATATCACTACAGTGATGGCTACACAAATTATGAAAAATCTATGCTATGAGATCCTTTTAAAGAAAGATGAGGAATGCTCTGACATGGGAAGATAACTAGGATGTAGTAAGAACAAAAATACATTGCAGAACAGTGTGCAAATTATGACATCATTTAAGTACAACTGCCTGTGTGTATGCACTGTGTTTCCTCGAGTGTGTGTGATCAGAGGAAGAAACCAAGGCTGAGATAATAGTGCAATTTGCCTTTGTATTCCTTCATTTTCTTCAGTATCCAACATATAATGGAAGCCAGATGTTGACCCAGATACAAAGAGTTTCATCCTTTCTATTATCCAGTGTGTAATAAGCAGCATCCACATGAATAAATACATCTGCGAGATACATAGGACAGGCATAGGAAGACAGTGCACCAAGGTTATTTCTGGCAAGGAAAAGGGGATTTGCGGCATAGATTGGAACGTGCGGGAGAACTATCACTTTTCAATTCAATATACTTCTCTATCCTTTGGATTTTTAAACATATTCCATGACTCCTTGACTCAAATATAGCATAACATTAAGAAACACAAAGTATTTAGAGTGTTTGATAAAAATGTATGCACCATAGGAGCTTTTTAAGAGTGTTAGATGCTAATGTTGCTGTGGGATTTATCATCTGAAAACCATGAGCATCAAATAAATTAGTCTTAACCTAAAAGGAAGACTCTGGATCAGAAAGAAATTTAAATAAAAATGGAAAATATTACTTATACTCTTTAAGCAACTTTTGGACTTTTTTTGCTAGAACACTGCAGCTTCCCTGTTGGTAAACTTGGGAATAATGAAGAAAGCCTCATGGGATGAATGAGAGCTTTTAGGATAAAAGTAGTAACTACGGCTGGGAGATTATTGTTCCAAAGAGAATTGAAGCCAACACAAGGTTAAAAAGCCGGCAAGCCCTCTAATTGTGACTTTTGAAAAATAAGGCTCTTTGCAAAAAAAGGCAGCGGACACATGTTAAACTGTTAGATTTTCAAAGAATAGATACATAAGTAATCTTTAGGATGAATGATAATGCTCTGAAGATTGTTTTCCAGAAATAAAAGTTAAACTGTAATTACATCTTAAATTATTGTTTTAACCATGTAAGAATTTTTTTTTCTTCACTGAACTTTGTGGTAGTTTTAAAGATTTTTATTCTGGGAAGTCTATAAGATGAACACTTCTGAGACAGCAGAATTCAAAAGTTTAGAACTTCATAATCAGTTATATTAAATTAAATACTATTTTAAATACTCTTAAACACTAAGTTAATTAAAATAATGCCTAAATCTTCTTTTTCTCATCTAATAATATTATGGGTGAGTATATTGAAACAATTCTAAAAAACTAAAATAAAGCTTATACCTAACGGTTATTCCATAGACTAATTTGGAAAATATCAGTGCTTGGCATGAATGATTCTGTTCTCCCAAAGCATTCAGTTGAGTAGTGACAATCAACCTGTAGTTTGGAATGTACTAGTACTTAAAAGGAAAACATATTCTTAGAAAAAAACAATCATGCTGTCAGGCATATATTCAACATATAATCATGGATTTACGGAAAGAAGTGAAATAAACTGTAGATCTTCAAAAGGGAAAGAGTATTAATCAAATATTTATAATATGAAAAGCACTGAAAGTAATACTATCAAAATGCCTTGGAATCACAAAGAAAAAGCTGAAAAATTCCTCTAAATTTGCAATGGTTTCACAGAGGAGGTGACACTTAAACAGAGTCTTTAGGAATGTTTAGGATGATTTCTAAACATGGAAAGGGACAGGTGAAGTAAAAATAACAGTACATGCATATAGCATGCTTAAATACATTGGTAAATGCCATAGGATAAAAACATGAGATTATAACAGGATAATAATTTGAAAATAAGAATTTTGGCCGGGCGCGGTGGCTCACACCTGTAATCTCAGCACTTTGGGAGGCCGATGCAGGGGGATCACGAGGTCAAGAGATCGAGGCCATCCTGGCTAACACGGTGAAACCCCATCTCTAAGAAAAATACAAAGAAAAATTAAATGGGAGAGGTGTCAGGCGCCTGTAGTCCCAGCTACTCCTGAGCCTGAGACGGGAGAATGGCGTGAACCCGGGAGGCGGAGCTTGCAGTGAGCCGAGATCGTGCCACTGCACTCCAGCCTGGGCGACAGAGAGAGACTTCGTGTTTAAAAAAAAAAAGGAGAAAAGAAGAATTTTTCAGAAAGAATACAAACAAAGTTAATATTAAGTTTTGAGCATATAAAATAGGATCTTGCCAACAGACAATAGCTTTGAGAGAATAAAGACTATAAATTATTTTCATTTTCATTTGACGTCAAGCGCTAAGCCTGAGAGATGATGTAGTTTTTTCTCACATTGTCAATCTCCGCCTCCTGGGTTCAAGTAATTCTCCAGTCTCAGTCTCCTGAGCAGCTGGGATTACAGGCATGTGCCACCACGCCCAGCTAATTTTTTGTATTTTTAATAGAGACGGGGTTTTTACCACGTTGGTCAGGCTGGTCTCGAACTCCTGACCTCGTGATCCACCCACCTTGGCCTTCCAAAATGCTGAGATTACAGGCATGAGCCACCACGCCCGGCTGAAAAGTTTTTTAAGACCATGGTTCAGAACTCACACATTTCACTTCAGCTACAGTATATACACCCAAATGAGTCACAGGGTCAGCCCAGATTTAATGAGTGAAGAAATGAACTCTATGTCTTAATGGAAGAGGCTGCAAGTTTGTATTGAAAGATCATGAATCTACCACAATGAAGTAGTGTTATTTCTCCCTATTGTATAGGTGACAAAATAAGACTGGAATGTTGCACAGTGACTAGAACAAAGCCGACATTCAATAAACATTATAAAATAAAATAATAAAGTTATGAATAAATTGAATGATTTAATTAATACATATAAGATAGAGCTATGATTTGGTCCTGGATTGTCTGTCTCCATGTCCTGATTCTTTCCCATTACTTTACATTGGCTCCTAAATATAAATTTAAACAACAAATAAGAGTTAACAAATAACATGACAAATTTCAGTAAAATCAAATTGTGCCCAGCTGTAGACTCCTGTTGCTGGCCATGATAGAGGTTCGTGTGATGCAATTGTTTTAAGACATTGGCTAACAGACAGCACAGAACTGTGATCCCTAGGATAGGGATAGATAAATAAATGAGATAAACTCTATAATTGCTCCAGTTTGCTACCTAGAAATAGTTTTCAGTTTACAAAGCTAATTGGGGAAATCCAAACAGAGCCTGGCAGTCTTCCTAAGTTTGAGATTAGAATTAAGGAAAGCCAAGATAGCAAGAATTTGCAGAAAAGAGTGCCGAAGAAGAGAAGCTGTACAAGAAAAAACTCCAAAGATCTATAGAAAAATACCATGGAGTTTCTGACTGACCACAGATCTATGAGTGCATAAAAATAAACTGCCCAAAGCCAGGGAAATAATCCCTGAAAAGTGGTAGGCTGAACAAGATGTGGAGCTCAAATAGAGCTGGGTATTAACATATTTCCACCAGCCAGAATAGAAAGATTTCATAATATATAGGAAATTGTGTAGAGTTCCCAAAAGTACTGCCTTAGTAGCAGAATGAAATTAGCTCAAGACAAGTGGCTTCTGTTGAACACAAAACCCTAAGAAAGCTGAAAAAGAATTCTACAAAGGGATTAAACCGGTTTCAAGTAAATTAATTAGACAGCAAATCAAAATTCAACAATCTTTAATGAAATAAAAAACAGTATTTAATAAAAAGATTCACAATATCTAACTTCCTATGAAAAATTACCATCATGCAAAACCCAGGAAAATATTTAATTAATAAACAAGAGAAAAATCAACAAAAAGAAATAGACCTACATAGGACAGAGGTGATAAAATTAGCAGACACATACATTAAAACACTATGATGAGTATGATTAAAATAACACTTATAATCTGTTGTACGTTTTTAAGAAGTAGAAAAATATTAAAATGATATAAAGAGAAATGGAAGATATAAAAATATCAAAATGGCTCAAATGAGATGAAGAAAAGTGATACTTGAAATTTAATAAAATATATCAAGTGTGATTATGTATGAATATAATGGCAGAAAAAAATTGTTAACCCAAAACAGTTGACATATATACATATATAAACTATCCAAAGTGAGCTCAAAAAAGTAAAACAATTAACTAACTAACTAAAAAGATGCCTCCCAAATAAAGAGCAGAGTATCAGTGACATGTAAAACAATATCAAGTGGTCAAGCGTTTGTCCAGCTGGAGTCGCAAAAGTGAAAAGTTAGGAGAAAGAGACAAAATATTTAAAGAAATAAGGGCCGAAAATTTCAAAATATGATAAAGCCTACAAACCCAAAGATTCAAAAAACATAATGATTCCAAATCAAAATAAACGGAAAGAAAATTGAACAACTGCATCAAGCACAAAGTACTCAAAATCAGTGGTTTTTAAAAATCTTAAAATCACCCAGAAGACAGACACTGAACTAGCTGCAGGAGTTCTTTTTTTTTTTTTTTTTTTTTTTTTTCCATACATCAGTGGCTCCTGGAATGCCAATGAGACAGAACCTTTCATTCCCCTGGAAAAGGGGCTGAAGCCAGGGAGCCAAGTAGGCTGGTTCAATGAGTCCCACCCCCACAGAGCCCAGCAAACTAAGATCCACTGACTTGAAATTCTCGCTGCCAGCACAGCAGCAGTCTGAGATCGACCTGGGACACTTGAGCTTGGTAGGGAGAAGGGCATCCGCCATTGCTGAGGCTTGAGTAGGTGGTTTTCCCCTTACAGTATAAAAAAAGCCCTGGGAAGTTTGAACTGGGCGGAGCCAACGGCAACTCAGCAAGGCCGCTGAGGCCAGACTGCCAGATTTCTCCTCTTTGGGCAGGGCATCTCTGAAAAAAAGGCAGTAGCCCCACTTGGGGACTTAAAGATAAAATCTCCATCTCCCTGGGACAGAGCACCTGGGTGAAGGGATGGTTGTGGATGCAGATTCAGCAGACTTAAAGGTCGCTGCCTGACAGCTCCGAAAAGAGCAGAGGACCTCTTACCACAGCATTTGAGTTCTGCTAAGGGTCAGACTGCCTCCTGAAGTACGTCCCTGACCTCCATGTATCCTGACTGGGAGGCATCTCCCAGTAAAGGCCGACAGACACCTCATACAGGAAAGCTCTGACTGGCATCTGGCAGGTGTCCCTCTGGGAGGAAGCTTCCAGAGGAAAGAACAGGAAGCAATCTTTGCTGTTCTGCAGCCTCCAATGGTGATATCCAGGCAAACAGGGTCTGGAGTGGACCTCCAGCAAACTCCAGCAGACCTACAGAAGAGGGGGCTGACGGTTAGAAGGAAAACTAAGAAACAGAAAGGAAGAGTACATCTGCTCAGAGACCCCATCCAAAGGTCACTAACATCAAAGACCAAAGGTAGATGAATCCACAAAGATGGGGAGAAACCAGAGCAAAATGGCAAAAAATTCCAACAACCAAAATGCCACTTCTCCTCCAAAGGATCACAACTCCTCACTAGCAAGGAAACAAAACCGGATGGAGAATGAGTTTGACGAATTCACAGAAGTAGGCTTCAGAAGGTGGGTAATAACAAACTCCTCCAAGCTAAAGGAGCATGCTCTAACCCAATGCAAGGAAATGAGGAACCTTGAAAAAGGTTACACCGGGGCGGACCAAGATGGCTGAATAGGAACAGCTCCAGTCTCCAGCTTCCAGCCCCAGCGACACAGAAGACAGGTGATTTCTGCATTTTCAACTGAGGTACTGGGTTCATGTCACTAGGGAGTGCCGGACAATCGGTGCTGGTCAGCTGCTGCAGCTGGACCAGTAAGAGCTGAAGCAGGATGAGGCATTGCCTCACCTGGGAAGTGCAAGGGGGAAGGGAATCCCTTTTCCTAGCCAGTGGAACTGGGACACACAACACCTGGAAAATCAGGTAACTCCCACCCCACTACTGTGCTTTACCAAGGGTCTTAGCAAATGGGCACACCAGATTATATCCCACACCTGGCCAGGAGGGTCCCATGCCCAGGGAGCCTACCTCACTGCTAGCACAGCAGTCTGCGATCTAACTGCAAGGCAGCAGAGAGGCTGGGGGAGGGGTGCCCACCATTGCTGAGGCTTAAGTAGGTAAACAAAGCCGCTGGGAAGCTCCAACTGGGTGGAGCTCACAGCAGCTCAAGGAGGCCTACCTGTCTCTGTAGACTCCACCTCTGGGGACAGGGCACAGCTAAACAACAACAACAACAACAAAAAGCAGCAGAAACCTCTGCAGACGCAAACGACTCTGTCTGACAGCTTTGAAGAGAGCAGGGGATCTCCCAACATGGAGGTTGAGATCTGAGAATGGACAGATTGCCTGCTCAAGTGGGTCCCTGACCCCTGAGTAGCCTAACTGGGAGATATCCCCCACTAGGGGCAGAATGACACTCCACACCTCAAACGGTGGAGTACACCACTGAGAGGAAGCTTCCAAAGCAAGAATCAGACAGCTACACTCACTGTTCAGCAATATTCTATCTTCTGCAACCTCTGCTGCTGATACCCAGGCAAACAGGGTCTGGAGTGGACCTCAAGCAATCTCCAACAGACCTACAGCTGAGGGTCCTGACTGTTAGAAGGAAAACTATCAAACAGGAAGGACACCCACACCAAAACCCCATCAGTATGTCATCATCATCAAAGACAAGAGGCAGATAAAACCACAAAGATGGGGAAAAAGCAGGGCAGAAAAGCTGGAAATTCAAAAAATAAGAGCGCATCTCCCCCTGCAAAGGAACGCAGCTCATCGCCAGCAACGGATCAAAGCTGGACGGAGAATGACTTTGACGAGATGAGAGAAGAAGGCTTCAGTCCGTGAAACTTCTCAGAGCTAAAGGAGGAATTACGTACCCAGCGCAAAGAAACTAAAAATCTTGAACAAAGAGTGGAAGAATTGATAATTAGAATAATTAATGCAGAGAAAGCCATAAACGAAATGACAGAGATGAAAACCATGACACGAGAAATACGTGACAAATGCACAAGCTTCAGTAACTGACTCGATCAACTGGAAGAAAGAGTATCAGCGATTGAGGATCAAATGAATGAAATGAAGAAAGAAGAGAAATCTAAAGAAAAAAGAAGAAAAAGAAATGAACAAAGCTGACAAGAAGTATGGGATTAGGCAAAAAGACCAAATCTACGTCTGATTGGGGTGCCTGAAAGTGAGGGAGAAAATGGAACTAAGTTGGAAAACACTCTTCAGGATATCATCCAGGAGAACTTCCCCAACCTAGTAGGGCAGGCCAACATTCAAATTCAGGAAATACAGAGAACGCCACAAAGATACTCCTCCAGAAGAGCATCTCCAAGACACATAATTGCCAGATTCACCAAAGTTGAAATGAAGGAAAAAATCTTAAGGGCAGCCAGAGAGAAAGGTCGGGTTACCCAAAAAGGGAAGCCCATCAGACTAACAGCAGATCTGTCAGCAGAAACTCTACAAGCCAGAAGAGAGTGGGGGCCAATATTCAACGTTCTTAAAGAAAAGAATTTTCAACCCAGAATTTCATATCCAGCCAAACTAAGTTCATAAGTGAAGGAGAAATAAAATCCTTTAGAGATAAGCAAATGCTTAGAGATTTTGTCATCAACAAGCCTGCCTTACAAGAGACCCTGAAGGAAGCCCTAAACATGGAAAGGAACAACCAGTACCAGTCATTGCAAAAACATGCCAAAATGTAAAGACCATCAAGGCTAGGAAGAAACTGCATCAAATAATGAGCAAAATAACCAGTTAATATCATAATGGCAGGATCAAGTTCACACATAACAATATTAAGCTTCAATGTAAATGGACTAAATGCTCTAATTAAAAGACACAGACTGGCAAACTGGATAAAGAGTCAAGACCCATCAGTCTGCTGTATTCAGGAGACCCATCTCACATGCAGAGACAGACATAGGCTCAAAATAAAGGGATGGAGGAAGATCTACCAAGCAAAAGGAGAACAAAAAAAAAGCAGGGGGTGCAATCCTAGTCTCTGATAAAACAGACTTTAAACCATCAAAGATCAAAAGAGACAAAGAAGGCCATTACATAATGGTAAAGGGATCAATTCAACAGGAAGAGCTATCTTAAATACACATGCACCCAATACAGCAGCACCCAGATTCATAAAGCAAGTCCTTAGAGACTTACAAAAAGACTTAGACTCCCATACAATAATAATGGGAGACTTCAACACTCCACTGTCAACATTAGACAGATCAACGAGACAGAAAGTTAACAAGGATATCCAGGAATTGAATTCATCTCTGCAGCAAGCAGACCTAATAGACATCTACAGAACTTTCCACTCCAAATCAACAGAATATACATTCTTCTAAGCACCACATCACACTTATTCCAAAATTGACCACAGAATTGGAAGTAAAGCACTCCTCAGCAAATGTACAAGAACAGAAATTACAACAAACTGTCTCTCAGACCACAGTGCAATCAAACTAGAACTCAGGACTAAGAAACTCGATCAAAACTGCTCAACTACATGGAAACTGAGTAACCTGCTCCTGAATGACTACTGGGTACATAACGAAATGAAGGCAAAAATAAATATGTTCTTTGAAACCAATGAGAACAAAGATACAACATACCAGAATCTCTGGGACATATTTAAAGCAGTCTGTAGAGGGAAATTTATAGCTCTAAATGCCCACAAGGGAAAGCTGGAAAGATTTAAAATTGACACTCTAACATCACAATTAAAAGAACTAGAGAGGCAAGAGCAAACACATTCAAAAGCTAGCAGAAGGCAAGAAATAACTAAGATCAGAGCAGAACTCAAGGAGACAGAGACATAAAAAACCCTCCAAAAAATCAATGAATCCAGGAGTTGGTTTTTTGAAAAGATCAACAAAATTGACAGACTGCTAGCAAGACTAATAAAGAAGAAAAGAGAGAAGAATCAAATAGACACAATAAAAAATGATAAAGGGGATATCACCACTGACCCCATAGAAATACAAACTACCATCAGAGAATACTATAAACACCTCTACACAAATAAACTAGAAAATCTAGAAGAAATGGATAATTTCGTGGACACTTATACTCTCCCAAGACTAAACCAGGAAGAAGTTGAATCCCTGAATACACCAATAGCAGGCTCTGAAATTGAGGCAACAATTAATAGCCTACCCACCAAAAAAAGTCCAGGACCAGATGGATTCACAGCTGAATTCTACCAGAGGTACAAGGAGGAGCTGGCATCATTCCTTCTGAAACTATTACAATCAATAGAAAAAAAGGGAATCCTCCCTAACTCATTTCATGAGGCCAACGTCATCCTGATACCAAAGAATGGCAGAGACACAACAAAAAAAAGAGAATTTTAGACCAATATTCCTGATAAACATCGATGCAAAAATCCTCAATAAAATACTGGCAAACCGGATTCAGCAGCACATCAAAAAGCTTATCCACCGTGATCAAGTGGGCTTCATCCCTGGGATGCAAGGCTGGTTCAACATACACAAATCCATAAACGTAATCCAGCATATAAACAGAACCAAAGACAAACACCACATGATTATCTCAATAGATGCAGAAAAGGCCTTTGACAAAATTCCACAGCACTTCATACTAAAAACGCTCAATAAATTCGGTATTGATGGAACATATCTCAAAATAATAAGAGCTATTTATGACAAACCCACAGCCAATATCATACTAAATGTGCAAAAACTGGAAAACTTCCCTTTGAAAACTGTTACAAGACAGGGATGCCCTCTCTCACCACTCCTATTCAACATAGTGTTGGAAGTTCTGGCTAGGGCAATCAGGCAAGAGAAAGAAATCAAGGGTATTCAGTTAGGAAAAGAAGAAGTCAAATTGTCCCTGTTTGCAGATGACATGATTGTATATTTAGAAAAACCCATTGTCTCAGGCCAAAATCTCCTTAAGCTCATAAGCAACTTCAGCAAAGTCACAGGATACAAAATCGATGTGCAAAAATCACAAGCATTCTTATACACCAGTAACAGACAAGCAGAGAGCCAAATCAGGAATGAACTTCCATTCACAATTGCTTCAAAGAGAATCAAATACCTAGGAATCCAACTTACAAGGGATGTAAAGGACCTCTTCAAGGAGAACTACAAACCACTGCTCAGTGAAATCAAAGAGGACACAAACAAATGGAAGAACATACCATGCTCATGGATAGGAAGAATCAATATCGTGAAAATGGCCATACTGCCCAAGGTTATTTATAGATTCAATGCCATCCCCATCAAGCTACCAATGAGTTTCTTCACAGAATTGGAAAAAACTGCTTTAAAGTTCATATGGAACCAAAAAAGAGCCCGCATTGCCAAGACAATCCTAAGTCAAAAGAACAAAGCTGGAGGCATCATGCTACCTGACTTCAAACTACACTACAAGGCTACAGTAACCAAAACAGCATGGTACTGGTACCAAAACAGAGATATAGACCAATGGAACAGAACAGAGTCCTCAGAAATAATACCACACATCTACAGCCATCTGATCTTTGACAAACCTGAGAAAAACAAGAAATGGGGAAAGGATTCCCTATTTAATAAATGGTGCTGGAAATATTGGCTAGCCATAAGTAGAAAGCTGAAACTGGATCCTTTCCTTACTCCTTATACGAAAATTAATTCAAGATGGATTAGAGGCTTAAATGTTAGACCTAATACCATAAAAACCCTAGAAGAAAACCTAGGTAATACCATTCAGGATATAGGCATGGGTAAGGACTTCATGTCTAAAACACCAAAAGCAATGGCAACAAAAGCCAAAATTGACAAATGAGATCTAATTAAACTAAAGAGTTTTTTCACAGCAAAAGAAACTACCATCAGAGTGACCAGGCAACTTACAGAATGGGAGAAAATTTTTGCAATCTACACATCTGACAAATATCCAGAACCTATAAAGAAGTCAAACAAATTTACAAGAAAAAACAAACAACCCCGTCAAAAAGTGGGCAAAGGATGTGGAAAGAAATTTCTCAAAAGAAGACATTCATACAGCCAATAGACACATGAAAAAATGCTCATCATCACTCGCCATCAGAGAAATGCAAATCAAAACCACAATGAGATACCATCTCACACCAGTTAGAATGGCAATCATTCAAAAGTCAGGAAACCACAGGTGCTGGAGAGGATATGGAGAAATAGGAACACTTCTACACTGTTGGTGGGATTGTAAACTAGTTCATCCATTATGGAAAACACTGTGGCGATTCCTCAAGGATCTAGAACTAGATTTACCATATGACCCAGCCATCCCATTACTGGGTATATACCCAAAGGATTATAAATCCTGCTGCTATAAAGACACAGGCACATGTATGTTCATTGTGGAACTATTCACAATAGCAAAGACTTGGAATCAACCCAAATGTCCATCAGTGACAGACTGGATTAAGAAAATGTGGCACATGGGGGGCGGAGCAAGATGGCCGAATAGGAACAGCTCCAGTCTCCAACTCCCAGCGTGAGCGACACAGAAGACCGATGATTTCTGCATTTTCAACTGAGGTACTTGTGTCATCTCACTAGGGAGTGCTGGACAATCGGTGCTGGTCAGCTGCTGCAGCCTGACCAGCGAGAGCTGAAGCAGGGCGAGGCATCGCCTCACCTGGGAAGTGCAAGGGGGAAGGGAATCCCTTTTCCTAGCCAGGGGAACTGAGACACACAACACCTGGGAAATCGGGTAACTCCCACCCCAATACCGCGCTTTAAGCAAACGGGCACACCAGAAGAATATATCCCTCACCTGGCCGGGAGGGTCCCACACCCACAGAGCCTCCCTCATTGTTAACACAGCAGTCTGCGGCGATCTAACCCCAAGGCAGCAGCGAGGCTGGGGGAGGGGTGCTCGCCATTGCTGAGGCTTAAGTAGGTAAACAAAGCCGCTAGGAAGCTCGAAATGGGTGCAGCTCACAGCAGCTCAAGGAAACCTTCCTGTCTCGATTAACTCCACCTGTGGGGACAGGGCTCAGCTAAAAAAACAACAGGGGAAGCAGCAGAGGCCTGAGCAGATGCGAACGACTCTGTCTGACAGCTTTGAAGAGAGCAGTGGATCTCCCAACACGGAGGTTGAGATCTGAGAACGGACAGACTGCCTGCTCAAGTGGGTCACTGACCCCTGAGTAGCCTAACTGGGAGACATCCCCCACTAGGGGCAGTCTGACACCCCACACCTCACAGGGTGGAGTACACCCCTGAGAGGAAACTTCCAAAGGAAGGATCAGACAGGTACAGTCGCTGTTCAGCAATATTCTATCTTCTGCAACCTCTGCTGCTGATACCCAGGCAAATAGGTCTGGAGTGGACCTCAAGCAATCTCCAACAGACCTATAGCTGAGGGTCCTGACTGTCAGAAGGAAAACTATCAAACAGGAAGGACACCTATACCAAAACCCCATCAGTATGTCATCATCATCAAAGACCAGAGACAGATAAAACCACAAAGATGGGGAAAAAGCAGGGCAGAAAAGCTGGAAATTCAAAAAATAAGAGCGCATCTCCCCCTGCAAAGGAGCGCAGCCCATCGCCAGCAATGGATCAAAGCTGGACGGAGAATGACTTTGACGAGAGGAGAGAAGAAGGCTTCAGTCCATGAAACTTCTCAGAGCTAAAGGAGGAATCATGTACCGAGCACAAAGAAACTAAAAATCTTGAAAAAAGAGTGGAGGAATTGACAGCTAGACTAATTAATGCAGAGAAGGTCATAAACGAAATGACAGAGATGAAAACCATGACACGAGAAATACGTGACAAATGCACAAGCTTCAGTAACCGACTTGATCAACGGGAAGAAAGAGTATCAGCGATTGAGGATCAAATGAATGAAATGAAGCGAGAAGAGAAACCAAAAGAAAAAAGAAGAAAAAGAAATGAACAAAGCCTGCAAGAAGTATGGGATTATGTAAAAAGACGAAATCTACGTCTGATTGGGGTGCGTGAAAGTGAGGGGGAAAATGGAACCAAGTTGGAAAACACTCTTCAGGATATCATCCAGGAGAACTTCCCCAACCTAGTAGGGCAGGACAACATTCAAATTCAGGAAATACAGAGAACGCCACAAAGATACTCCTCCAGAAGAGCAACTCCAAGACACATAATTGCCAGATTCACCAAAGTTGAAATGAAGGAAAAAATCTTAAGGGCAGCCAGAGAGAAAGCTCGGGTTACCCACAAAGGGAAGCCCATCAGACTAACAGCAGATCTCTCAGGCAGAAACTCTACAAGCCAGAAGAGAGTGGGCGCCAATATTCAACGTTCTTAAAGAAAAGAATTTTCAACCCAGAATTTCATATCCAGCCAAACTAAGTTTCATAAGTGAAGGAGAAATAAAATCCTTTAGAGATAAGCAAATGCTTAGAGATTTTGTCACCACCAGGCCTGCCTTACAAGAGACCCTGAAGGAAGCCCTAAACATGGAAAGGACCAACCGCTACCAGCCACTGCAAAAACATGCCAAAATGTAAAGACCATCGAGGCTAGGAAGAAACTGCATCAACTAACGAGCAAAATAACCAGTTAATATCATAATGGCAGGATCAAGCTCACACATAACAATATTAAGCTTCAATGTAAATGGACTAAATGCTCCAATTAAAAGACACAGACTGGCAAACTGGATAAAGAGTCAAGACCCATCAGTCTGCTGTATTCAGGAGACCCATCTCACATGCAGAGACAGACATAGGCTCAAAATAAAGGGATGGAGGAAGATCTACCAAGCAAATGGAGAACAAAAAAAAGCAGGGGTTGCAATCCTAGTCTCTGATAAAACAGACTTTAAACCATCAAAGATCAAAAGAGACAAAGAAGGCCATTACATAATGGTAAAGGGATCAATTCAACAGGAAGAGCTAACTATCCTAAATATATATGCACCCAATACAGGAGCACCCAGATTCATAAAGCAAGTCCTTAGAGACTTACAAAGAGACTTAGACTCCCATACAATAATAATGGGAGACTTCAACACTCCACTGTCAACATTAGACAGATCAACGAGACAGAAGTTAACAAGGATATCCAGGAATTGAACTCATCTCTGCACCAAGCGGACCTAATAGACATCTATAGAACTCTCCACCCCAAATCAACAGAATATACATTCTTCTCAGCACCACATCGCACTTATTCCAAAATTGACCACAGAATTGGAAGTAAAGCACTCCTCAGCAAATGTAAAATAACAGAAATTATAACAAACTGTCTCTCAGACCACAGTGCAATCAAACTAGAACTCAGGAATAAGAAACTCAATCAAAACGGCTCAACTACATGGAAACTGAACAACCTGCTCCTGAATGACTACTGGGTACATAACGAAATGAAGGCAGAAATAAAGATGTTCTTTGAAACCAATGAGAACAAAGATACAACATACCAGAATCTCTGGGACACATTTCAAGCAGTGTGTAGAGGGAAATTTATAGCACTAAATGCCCACAAGAGAAAGCAGGAAAGATCTAAAATTGACACTCTAACATCACAATTAAAAGAATTAGAGAGGCAAGAGCAAATACATTCAAAAGCTAGCAGAAGGCAAGAAATAACTAAGATCAGAGCAGAACTGAAGGAGATAGAGACACAAAAAACCCTCCAAAAAATCAATGAATCCAGGAGTTGGTTTTTTGAAAAGATCAACAAAATTGACAGACCACTAGCAAGACTAATAAAGAAGAAAAGAGAGAGGAGTCAAATAGATACAATAAAAAATGATAAAGGGGATATCACCACCGATCCCACAGAAATACAAACTACCATCAGAGAATACTATAAACACCTCTACACAAATAAACTAGAAAATCTAGAAGAAATGGATAATTTCCTGGACACTTACACTCTCCCAAGTCTAAATCAGGAAGAAGTTGAATCCCTGAATAGACCAATAGTAGGCTCTGAAATTGAGGCAACAATTAATAGCCTACCCACCAAAAAAAGTCCAGGACCAGATGGATTCACAGCTGAATTCTACCAGAGGTATAAGAAGGAGCTGGTACCATTCCTTCTGAAACTATTCCAATCAATAGAAAAAGAGGGAATCCTCCCTAACTCATTTTATGAGGCCAACATCATCCTGACCTGATACCAAGGCCTGGCAGAGACACAACAAAAAAAGAGAATTTTAGACCAATATCCCTGATGAACATCGATGCAAAAATCCTCAAGAAAATACTGGCAAACCAAATTCAGCAGCACATCAAAAAGCTTATCCACCATGATCAAGTGGGCTTCATCCCTGGGATGCAAGGCTGGTTCAACATTTGCATATCAATAAACATAATCCAGCATATAAACAGAACCAAAGTCAAGAACCACATGATTATCTCAATAGATGCAGAAAAGGCTTTTGACAAAATTCAACAGCCTTTCATGCTAAAAACGCTCAATAAATTCGGTATTGATGGAACATATCTCAAAATAATAAGAGCTATTTATGACAAACCCACAGCTAATATCATACTGAATGGGCAAAAACTGGAAAAATTCCCTTTGAAAACTGGTACAAGACAGGGATGCCCTCTCTCACCACTCCTATTCAACATAGTGTTGGAAGTTCTGGCTAGGGCAATAAGGCAAGAGAAAGAAATCAAGGGTATTCAGTTAGGAAAAGAAGAAGTCAAATTGTCCCGGTTTGCAGATGACATGATTGTATATTTAGAAAACCCCATCGTCTCAGCCCAAAATCTCCTTAAACTGATAAGCAACTTCAGCAAAGTCTCAGGATACAAAATTAATGTGTAAAAATCACAAGCATTCTTATACACCAGTAACAGACAAGCAGAGAGCCAAATCAGGAATGAACTTTCATTCACAATTGCTTCAAAGAGAATCAAATACCTAGAAATCCAACTTACAAGGGATGTCAAGGACCTCTTCAAGGAGAACTACAAACCACTGCTCAGTGAAATCAAAGAGGACACAAACAAATGGAAGAACATACCATGCTCATGGATAGGAAGAATCAATATCGTGAAAATGGCCATACTGCCCAAGGTTATTTATAGATTCAATGCCATCCCCATCAAGCTACCAATGAGTTTCTTCACAGAATTGGAAAAAACTGCTTTAAAGTTCATACGGAACCAAAAAAGAGCCTGCATTGCCAAGACAATCCTAAGTCAAAAGGACAAAGCTGGAGGCGTCACGCTACCTGACTTCAAACTATTCTACAAGACTACAGTAACGAAAACAGCATGGTACTGGTACCAAAACAGAGATATAGACCAATGGAACAGAACAGAGTCCTCAGAAATAATACCACACATCTACAGCCATCTGATCTTTGACAAACCTGAAAGAAACAAGAAATGGGGAAAGGATTCCCTATTTAATAAATGGTGCTGGGAAAATTGGCTAGCCATAAGTAGAAAGCTGAAACTGGATCTTTCCTTACTCCTTATACGAAGATTAATTCAAGATGGATTAGAGACTTAAATGTTAGACTTAATACCATAACAACCCTAGAAGAAAATCTAGGTAATACCATTCAGGACATAGGCATGGGCAAGGACTTCATGTCTAAAACACCAAAAGCAACGGCAGCAAAAACAAAAATTGACAAATGGGATCTAATTAAACTAAAGAGCTTTTGCACAGCAAAAGAAACTACCATCAGAGTGAACAGGCAACCTATAGAATGGGAGAAAATTTTTGCAATCTACTCATCTGGCAAATGGCTAATATCCAGAATCTACAAAGAACTCAAACAAATATACAAGAAAAAAATAAACAACCCCATCAAGAAGTGGGCAAAGGATATGAACAGACATTTCTCAAAAGAAGACATTCATACAGCCAACAGACACATGAAAAAATGCTCATCATCACTCGCCATCAGAGAAATGCAAATCAAAACCACAATGAGATACCATCTCACACCAGTTAGAATGGCAATCATTAGGAAGTCAGGAAACAACAGGTGTTGGAGAGGATGTGGAGAAATAGGAACACTTTTACACTGTTGGTGGGATTGTAAACTAGTTCAACCATTATGGAAAACAGTATGGCAATTCCTCAAGGATCTAGAACTGGATGTACCATATGACCCAGCCATCCCACTACTGGGTATATACCCAAAGGATTATAAATTATTCTACTACAAAGACACATGCACACGTATGTTTATTGCAGCACTATTCACAATAGCAAAGACTTGGAATCATCCCAAATGTCCATCTGTGGCAGACTGGATTAAGAAAATGTGGCACATATACACCATGGAATACTATGCAGCCATAAAAAAGGATGAGTTTCCGTCCTTTGTAGGGACATGGATGCAGCTGGAAACCATCATTCTTAGCAAACTATCACAAGAACAGAAAACCAAACACCGCATGTTCTCACTCATAGGTGGGAACTGAACAATGAGATCACTTGGACTCGGGAAGGGAAACATCACACACTGGGGCCTATCATGGGGAGGGGAGAGGGGGGAGGGATTGCATTGGGGAGTTATACATGATATAAATGATGAATTGATGGGTGCTGACGAGTTGATGGGTGCAGCACACCAACATGGCACAAATATACATATGTAACAAACCTGCACGTTATGCACATGTACCCTAGAACTTAAAGTATAATAAAAAAAAAAAAAAAAAAAAGAAAAGAAAATGTGGCACATATACACCATGGAATACTATGCGGCCATAAAAAAGGATGAGTTTGTGTCCTTTGTAGGGCCATGGATGCAGCTGGAAACCATCATTCTCAGCAAACTATTGCAAGAACAGAAAACCAAACACCGCATGTTCTCACTCATAGGTGGGAACTGAACAATGAGATCACTTGGACTACGGAAGGGAAACATCACACACCGGGGCCTATTATGGGGAGGGGGAAAGGGGGAGGGATTGCAGTGGGAGTTATACCTGATGTAAATGACGAGTTGATGGGTGCTGACGAGTTGATGGGTGCAGCACACCAACATGGCACAAGTATACATATGTAACAAACCTGCACGTTATGCACATGTACTCTAGAACTTAAAGTATAAAAATAAAAAAAAAATCACTGTAATATAGATGCATGGGAAATACAAAGATAAAGGAAAATGGTTACATCAATTTGCTAACAAGAATAACTACTTTAGAGAGAACATAAATGACCTGATGGAGCCGAAAAACACAGCATGAAAACTTCTTGAAGCACACATAAGTATCAATAGCTGAATCGATCAAGTGGAAGAAAGGATATCAATGATTGAAGACCAACTTAATGAAATAAAGCAAGAATACAAGATTAGACAAAAAAGAAAAAAAAGGAATGAGCGAAGCCTCCAAGAATTAAAGGACTATGTGAAAAGATCAAATCTATGTTTCATTGGTGTACCTGAAAGTGACTGGAAGAATGGAACCAAGTTAGAAAACATTCTTCAGGCTATTATCCAGGAGAACTTCTCCAACCTAGCAAGGCAGGCCAACATTCAAATTCAGGAAATACAGAGAACACCACAAAGATACTTCTCGAAAAGACCAACCCCAAGACACATAATCGTCAGATTCACCAAGGTTGAAATGAAGGAAAAAATATTAAGGCCAGCCAGAGAGAAAGGTTGGATTACCCACAAAGGGAAGCCCATCAGACTAACAGTGGATTTATCTTCAGAAACCCTACAAGCCAGAAGAGCATGGCAGGCAATATACAACATTGTTAAAGAATAGAATTTTCAACCCAGATTTTAATATCCAATCAAACTAAGCTTTGTAAGTGAAGGAGAAATAAAATCCTTTACAGGCAAGCAAATGCTGAGAGACTTTGTCACCACCAGGCCTGCCTTACAAGAGCTCCTGAAGGAAGCGCTAACACGGATGGGAACAACCAGTACCAGCCACTGAAAAAATATACAAAATTGTAAAGACCATGGACACTATGAAGAAACTGCATCAACTAATGGGTAAAATAACCAGCTAGCATCATAATGACAGGATCAAATTCACACATAACAATATTAACCTTAAATGTAAATGGACAAAATGTCCCAATTAAAAGACACAGACTGGCAAATGGGATAAAGAGTCAAGATCCATCAGTGTGCTGTATTTAGGAGACATATCTTACCTGCAAAGATGCACATAGGCTTAAAATAAAGGGATGGAGGAATATTTACCAAGCAAATGGAAAGAAAAAAAAAAAAGCAGGAATTGCAATCCTAATCTCTGATGAAACAGACTTTAAACCAACAAATATCAAAAGAGACAAAGAAGGGCATTACATAATGGTAAAGGGAGCAGTTCAACAAGAAGAGGTAGCTATCCTAAATATATATGCACCCAATACAGGAACACCCAGATTCATAAAGCAAGTCCTTAGAGACCTATAAAGAGACTTAGATTCCCACACAATAATAGTTGGAGACTTAAACACCCTTCTGGAAATATTAGACAGATCAATGAGACAGAAAATTAACAAGGATATTCAGGACTTGGACTCAGCTCTGGACCAAGCAGTCCTAATAGACATCTACAGAACTCTCCACCCCAAATCAACAGAATATACATTCTTCTCAGCAACTAATCACACTTATTCTAAAATTGACCACATAGTTGGAAGTAAAACACTCCTTAGCAGATGTAACAGAACAGAAATCACAACAAACTGTCTCTCAGACCACAGTGCAATCAAATTAGAACTCAGGATTAAGCAACTCCCTCAAAACCACACAACCATATGGAAACTGAACAACCTGCTCCTGAATGACTACTGGGTAAATAATGAAATGAAGGCAGAAATAAAGATGTTCTTTGAAACTAATGAGAACAAAGACACAACAGACCAGAATCTCTGGGCCACATTTAAAGCAGAGTGTAGAGGGAAATTTATAGCACTAGAAGCCTGCAAGAGAAAACAGGAAAGATATAAAATCTACACCTTAACACCAAAATTAAAAGAACTAGTGAATCAAGAGCAAACAAATTCAAAAGCTAGCAGAAGACAAGAAATAACTAAGATCAGAGCAGAACTGAAGGAGATAAGAGACAAGAAAAACCCTTCAAAAATAAATGAATTTAGGAGCTGTTTTTTAAAAAAGATCAACAAAATAGATAGACTGCTAGCAACACTAATAAAGAAGAAAAGAGAAGACTCAAATAGATGTAATAAAAAATGATAAAGGGGATATGACTACTGATCCCACAGAAATACAAACTACCATCACAGAATACAATAAACCCCTCTACACAAATAAACTAGGTAATCTAGAAGAAATGGATAAATTCCTGGACACATACACCCTCACAAGTCTAAACCAGGAAGAAGTTGAATCCCTGAATAGACCGATAACAAGTTCTGAAACTGAGGCAGTAATTAATAGCCTGCCAATCAAAAAAAGTCCAGGACCATATGGATTCACAGATGAATTCTACCAGAGGTACAAAGAGGAGTTGGTACCATTTCTTCTGAAACCACTCTAAACAACAGAAGAAAAGGAAATCCTCCATAACTCATTTTATGAAACCAGCATCATCCTGATACCAAAGCCTGGCAGACACACAACAAAAAAAGAAAATTTCAGACCAATATCCCTAATGAACATCGATGCAGAAATCCTCAATAAAATACTGGCAAACCAGATCCAGCAGCACATCAAAAAGCTTATCTACCATGGTCAAGCAAACTTCATACCTAGGATGCAAGGCTGGTTCAACAATGCAAATCAATAAATATAATCTACCACATAAACAGAACAAATGTCAAAAACCACAAGATTATCTCAATAGATGCAGAAAAGGCCTTTGACAAAATTCAACACCCCTTCATGCTAAAAACTCTCCATAAACTAGGTATCAATGAAACATAGATCAAAATAATAAGAGCTATTTACGACAAACCCACAGCCAATATCATACTGAATGGGCAAAAACTGGAAGCATTTCCGCTGAAAACCAGCATGAGACAAGGATGCCCTCTCTCAACACTCCTATTGAACATAGTATTGGAAGTTCTGACCAGGGCAATCAGGTAAGAGAAAGAAATAAAGGGTATTCATATAGGAAATGGGGAAGTCAAATTGTCTCTGTTTGTAGATGACATGCTCATATATTTTAAAAACCCCACCACTCAGTCCAAAATCTCCTTAAGCTGATAAGCAACTTCAGCAAAGTCTCAGGATACAAAATCGATGTGCAAAAATCACAAGCATTCCTATAAACCAATAACAGACAAACAGAGAGCCAAATCATGAGTGAGCTCCCATTCACAATTGCTACTAAGAGAATAAAATACCTAGGAATCCAACTTACAAGGGATATGAAGGACCTCTTCAAGGAAAACTACAAACGACTGCTCAAGGAAATAAGAGAGGACACAAACAAATGGAAAAGCATTCCATGCTCATGGATAGGAAGAATCAATATTGTGAAAATGACCATACTGCCCAAAGTAATTTATAGAGTCAATGCTATTCCCATCAAGCTACCATTGACTTTCTTCACAGAATTGGAAAAAACTATTCTAAAGTTCACATGGAACCAAAAAACAGCTCGCATAACCAAGACAATCTTAAGCAAAAAGAACAAAGTTGAAGGCGTCATGCTACCTGAATTCAAACAATATTACAAGCCTACAGTAACAAAAACAGCATGGTACTGGTATCAAAACAGATATGTAGACCAATGAAACAGAACAGAGGCCTCAGAAATAACAGCACACATCTACAACCATCTGACCTTTGACAACCCTGACACAAACAAGCAATGGGGAAAGGATTCCCTATTTAATAAGTGGTGTTGGGAAAACCGGCTAGCCATTTTCAGAAAACTGAAACTGGACCCCTTCGTTACATCTTATACAAAAATTATCTCAAGATGGATTAACGACTTAAATGCAAGATGTAAAACCATAAAAATCCTAGCGGAAAACCTAGGCAATACCATTCAGGACATAGGCATGGACAAAGACTTCATGTCTAAAATACCAAAAGCAATGGCAACAAAAGCCAAAATTGACAAATGGGATCTAATTAAACTACAGAGCCTCTGTACAGCAAAAGAAACTAACATCAGAGTAAACAGGCAACCTACATCATGGGAGAAAATTTGTGCAATCTATCTATCTGACAAAGGGTTAACATCCAGAATCTACAAAGAACTTAAAAAAATTTACAAGAAAAAAACAACCCCATCAAAAAGTTGGCAGAAGATATGAATAGACACTTCTCAAAAGAAGACATTTATGCAGCCAACAAACATATGAAAAAATTCTCATCATCACTGGTCATGAGAGAAATTCAAATCAAAACCACAATGAGATACCATTTCATGCCACTTAGAATGGTGATCATTAAAAAGTCAGGAAACAACAGATTCTGGAGAGGATGTGGAGAAATAGAAACACTTTTACACTGTTGGTGGGAGTGTAAATTAGTTCAAGCATTGTGGAAGACAGTGTGGCAACTCCTCAAGGATCTAGAACTAGAAGTACCATTTGATCCAGTGATCCCATTACTGGGTATATACCCAAAGGATTATAAATCATGCTACTATAAGGACACATGCACATGTATGTTTATCGCAACACTACTCAGAATAGCAAAGACTTGGAACCAACCCAAATGCCCATTAATGATAGACTGGATTTTAAAAATGTGGTACATACACACCATGGAATACTCTGCAGCCATAGAAAACGATGAATTCATGTCCTTTGCAGGGATATGGTTGAAGCTGGTAACCATCATTCTCAGCAAACTAACACAAGAACAGAAAATGAAACACTGCATGTTCTCACTCATAAGTGGGAGTTGAACAATGAAAACACATGGACACAGAGAGGGGAACATCACACACCAAGGTCTGTGAGGGGGTGTGGGACTGAGGAGGGGTAGCATTAGGAAAAAATACCTAATGTAGATGATGGGTTGATGGGTGTAGCAAACCATCATGGCATGTGCATATCTATGTAACAAAACTGCACATTCTGCATGTGTATCCAAGAATTTAAAGTATAATAAAAAAGAAAAATAAATCAGCCAGAGGAAGGGGAAAACACATTATGTACAAAGAGAAAAAGATATGAACAACTGCAGATATTTTGTCAAGAAGTAGGCAAGCAGAACACGGTGGTATAACATCTTCAAAGATTTGAAGAAAATTGTAAGCCTAGAATTCTATAGTATGCAAAATTAGCAAATGGAGATCTAATAAAGGGTGCTGACGAGTTGATGGGTGCAGCACACCAACATGGCACAAGTATACATATTTGACAAACCTGCATGTTGTGCACATGTACCCTACAACTTAAAGTATAATTTTAAGAAAAGATATTTTCAGACCAAAAGAAAAAAAATTAAAAGCTGAAAAGAATTTATTGTCATCAGTCATGCACAAAAAGAAATATTAAAGGAAATACTCAGGCAGAACAAAAATTAGAGATGAAAATCTATAGGAAAGAATGAAAAATGCTGCAAATAGTAAACGTGGATAAATGTAACATCTTTTAAAATTATTTTACTCATTTGCCAATTTCTTTAAAATATAATTGTTCAAGCAAAAATAATAGCTTTGTATCTTGGGATTTATAACACATACAAGGAAAATGTATGACTACAATAGCAAAAAGGTTGGAATGGGGAAAATAAAAGTATACTACTATAATATTCTTACACTATATATGAAGTGTTATTGTATTATTGTTGGAAGATAGACTATAGTAAGTTGAATATGGGTACTCCAAACCTTAAGACAGCCACTAAAAAATGAAAAACAAATGAAAGAATTAGCACTAATAAATCTTAAAAGTGAAAAAACTAAGTAAAATACACCATTAGACCTAAGCAGAAGAAAGTTAAAATAGCTATATTAATTTCAGATGAAGGTGATTTTTAGAATGAATGAAAAATGTTACCAGGAATAAAGATCGACATTTTATGATCATAAAGGGATTTAGTCATCTAGAGAATGCAATCCTAAATGTTTGTGTATCTAATAAATATACAACTACATTAGAATTCTAAAGAATATGAAGTGAATATTAATGGAACTGAGAAAAGAATTACAAAAATCCAGAATTACAGTTTAAAGATTTTAGAAGTTTTCTCTCGGAAACTGATGGTAGAACAATCATACAGGAAATCAATAGGTTATAGAAGATGTGGACAACACTATCAACCAACTTGATCTAACTGATATTTATAGTATACTCTCCCACACAACAGTAGAATACACAACTTTTCATGTACACATTTAGCATTTACAAAATAAACTATATTCTGGACCATAAACATGTCTCAGTACATTTTTAAAGATTAAATTTATATAAAGTATGTTCTCTGACCACAGGATAATTAAACTGGAAATTAATAACAAAAATATTTTTTTAATCCCCAAATCTTTAGACATTTAAAAAGCTGCTTTCAAATAACCCATAGGTCAAAGAAGATATTGCATGGAAATTTTACAAACATTTTTAACTTAATGGAAATGAAAATACAAAATATTAACATTTGTGGGAGGCAGCTAAAGCAGTGCTTACAGGAAAATTTATAACATTGTATGATTATATTAGAAAAGAAGTTCTAAATCAATGATCTCAGCTTTCACCTTAATATGCTAGAAGAAGAATAGCAAGTTAAACCCAAATTAAAGAGAAGAAAATAATAAAGGTAAGAGCAAAGGAAAACAGAAAAACAATAAAATAAATGAAGCTAAGTCCCAGGTTTTAGAAACAATTGTGCCCAGCCCAAGATAGCCAAATGAATTCAACATCCTATAGAGTGCAGTATCAAATCATCTTCATACAAGCATTATTATTAATTACAAAAACATTCTCAGTCATAGGGAGACAACATTCTTACTGTTTTTCCTTATTACTAGAAAACATTTTTCTTCCTGTTTACAGAAAACCTGACAGATATAAGAAGACTCTCTATACCTAGCCTGACTGCAAAGTGTGGTGATTAGGCAAATGAAGCTGTATTTAGAACACTACTCTGCTAAGTATGAGTTGGGAGGAAAAGTTCAGTCTGTACCAGACCCATGTCAGCAATAAGTCTTTGCCAGAAAAAATTTAAAATGAAACATAAAAGTCAGTTTTGGTTTTTTATCTTACACACAAAGTTGAAAAAAATATTACCCGCAGCCTCTGTGCAAAGAAAGCTTCTTGCTTTGAAAACAACTTAGATAGGTATGAAATTTGTCTCATTTATTTTTTTAAACTGAGAGAAAATTTTCATTGCACACTGTCCTTTCCAAATAGCATGATAAACATTAAGAAAAGTACACTATCATGAGAACAACTGACGTTGTAGTTGTAAGAACCTTGCAGACAATCATGCTAAAGTGATCAGATGTCTTAGGTTTCATTGTCATCAGCTGCTGTGGTGACTAACTGTTCAAAACTGTTGGTCTTCCTCTAGAACAAAATAACCTTTTTTCACACATGCTGTTTTAGGTCTTCCCATTAAATACTGCTTGTGAAATGACTTATTATCAGATACTCCAGATGTAATTCCTTTCCTGACCACACATAGTTTACTCTGAAAAAAGCTATAAAGAGCAAATTCATTGAATCTATTTTTCTTCAGTTGACATAACCAAGTTGTTACAATTTCTCAGTGATGTGTGGTGGTTGCATCTGTAACAAGTCATAACCAAAGGAAAATTTGGCAGCTCAGTGGTTGCACAATTCATACTTAACCATTGGATAAGTTAAGTATTTTGGTCTTGAATTCCAGTGTGGCCTAAGGAATGTTAGTTGTCTTTTTTTCCAAAACTGTGGTATACATACAACCTAGTTAAGTCCCTTACACAGGGCTTAGTCATTATCCCCTGTATATTTGGAGAATGTTTTGTGTGTGGCAAATTAGTGTAAAGTCATCTTTGTTGGGTTTCTTCCAAGCTGTAATTCATTAAATTCTCTATCAGTGAGCTGTTCCACTTCTTCAGTCTGGGAAAAGTCTTTTTCAGACAGTCATCTATAATTTTGGCCATTCCTCTTCTTTGCATTAGTACAATTTAATTAGTCATGAAACATCACAGAAGGGTATATCCACACTTAGAAACTTCAAATCCAGAAAGACTATGACAAGCTTTCCTTGAACTCTTTTCCACTCTCTATTACAGATCCCATGGCTTCCCATGCTAGGAACCTAGCAATGGCACCATTAACTCCTGAGAGGAAAAGTCCTCCTGTCAACCTGAGAAATTCCCCAAAAATACCCTTTGCTAAAAAATTCTAATTGCTTTCTGTAGTCCAATACACAATTTGGCATGCCAGGAGACCATGTTGCAACATCTTTTGAGGATGAAAGAAGGAAACTCAGTGAAAGAATTCTAAATAAGGTGTCAATGTATTACTCATGTGAATAAATAAAATAAAATATATCAAGAATGGGCGTCTTATGGTTAAAAATAGTATTAAAATAAACATTAACACATGAAACAAACTTAGATTTTTAAAATTTTGAATATTTATAAAATTGGATGCAAATAGCCAAATTAATTATTAAATGAAATTATTTAATATCAAATGATGTAGTTGCATTAATCTGGGTTATATTACCAAAAATTAGGAAGCAATTATAAGAATGAGAAGTGGGTTAGGGAAAGAATAAGAATATGCAGTATTCTTTACAACACTCCTTTCAGTCTTAACATTAGAAAGAACTTCAGAGATCTTTAACTTAAAAGCATGCTTTAAAGTTTAAAGGTGTCACAAACAGTTTCAAAGCAATAAGAATTCTGGCTCAAGAGGACTCTGGGTAGTAATTCTCAAATCATCCTCTCAACTTCTCACTAAATAGTTTCTGAAAACAAAAATTAATAAAAATTCTCAATAACATTGAAAACAAAGGCTGAAAGACAGTCAGAATCCGGGAGGAATTAGTACTAGCTAAAAGACAGTTGGTAAAACTGTAGTTTCTGACACACTCTCACTTTATGCAACAAAATTTGTGAAAATTAATATATGGATGTTTCCTACCTTTGTCACCACACATTCACATCTCAGAATTCCAGAACTGATAGCAACTGGGACACTGAAGTATCTTGCCCTACCATTGAAAGATGCTTTCTAAACCAGAGTATACTTTGCCCAACTCCAGATACTGAAAACTCCTGGGAGACAATCAGGCATGAAATGAAAGGAAATTTCTGAATGCAGCACATCTTCTGAGGCAAGCAGTACCCATACATAAAGAACTTGGGCAAGAAAGAATGGAGATGCAGTGCATCACTATAATATAATTTGTCAGACACTGTTATAAGTTCAGATGAACAAGAAACTAATTAGTAGGTGAAAGAATAAAGAAAAAAGTGTAGCAAGAATAGAGCAGAGATATATTCCATAAAATCAACCTATATGGTAATTGGTGATGAAATAAATAGATATGGAGATTAAATATGCCTTAAAGCTATAGATTTGAACAGTGGTGAGAATACAGTGGGATAACTATGTAACTGAAATGGTTCCACCAAGTTACACAATTTTTTGGGAAGAGGGGAAGACTAAGAAGAAAGCAATATAGGATGTTAGCAAGATGGTGGAATGAGGTTCCAACCCATATCACCTTCAAGAGAAACACCAAATTTCTCAACCAATCACAGACTAGAATATCTTTGTTAGAGCCTGTATTAGTCTGTTTTCACACTGCTATAAAAATACTACCTGAGACTGGGTAATTTATAAACAAAACAGGTTTAATTGACTCACTGTTTCACATGGCTGAGGAGGCCTCAGGAAACTTACAATCATGGTGGAAGGTGAAGGGAAAGCAAGGCACTTTCTCCGCAAGGTGACAGGAGAGAGAGAGAAAGCATAGGGAACACTACCACTTTTAAACCATTAGATCTTGCGAGAACTCCTTACTATCATGAGAATAGCATGGCAGAAACCACCCCCGTGATAAAATCATCACCCTCAATATATGGGGATTACAATTGGATTATAATTTTTTGGGGGGGACACAGAGCCAAACCATGTTATTCCACCCCTAACCCCTCAAAACTTTCATGTCCCTGTCACATTTCAAAGCCAATCATGCCTTCCCAACAGTCCCCCAAAGTCTTAACTCATTTCAGCAGTAACTCAAATGTTGAAGTCCAAAGTCTCATCTGAGACATGCCAAGTCCCTTCCATCTATGAGCCTGTAAAATCAAAAACAAGTTTTTTATTCCTAGATACAATGGGGGTAGAGGCACTGGGTAAATGTTCCCATTCCAAATTGGAGAAATTGGCCAAAACAAAGAGGCCAGCATCACTATGCAAGTTCAAAACCTGGCAGGGCACTCATTAAATCTTAAAGTTTTAAAATAATCTCCTTTGACTCCATGTCTCACATCCATGGCACACTGATGCAAGAAGTGCACTCCTAAGGCCTTGGGCAGCTCCATGACTCTATCTCTGCAGCCCCCACAGATCCTTTCATGGGCTGACATTGAGTGTCTGTGTTTTTTACAGGTGTACAGTGCTAGCTTTCAGTGTATCTACCTTTTTGGGGTCTGGAGGATGGTGGCCATCTCACAGCTCCACTAGGCAGTGCCCCACTGGGGACTCTGTTAGGGGACACCAACCCCATTTTCCCCTCTGCATTGTCCTGGTAGAGGTTCTCCATGAGGGCTTCACTCCTGCAACAGACTTCTGCCTGGACATGTAAGTGTTTCTATATATCCTCTAAAATCTAGGCAGAGATTCCCAAAGCTCAACTCTTGTCTTCTGCACACTGCAGACACAACTTCACATAGAAGCTAACAAGACTTTGGGTTTGTACCCTCTCAAGCCATGGCTCCAGAGGTACCTTGGTCCCTTTTGGCCAGTACTGGAGTTGGAGCAGCTGGGATGCAGGGTACCAGGTCCACAGGCTGAACAGAGCAGTGGGGTCCTGCACCCAGCCCCAAAACCATTTTTCCCTCCTAGGCCTCTAGACCTGTGATGGGAGGGGCTGCCACAAAGATCTCTGGCATGCCCCAGAGACATTTTTCTCATGATCTTGGCTACTAACATTTTACTCCTCATTACTTATGTAAATTTCTGCAGCAGGCTTCAGTTTCTCCCAAGAAAATGGGTTTTTCTTTTCTACCTCATGGTCATGCTGCAGATTTTCTAAACTTTTATGTTCTACTTTCCTTTAAAATAAAAGTTCCAGTTTCAGGTATTCTCTTTGTGAATGCATATGACCAAATACCTTTCAGAATCAGCCAGGTCACTTCTTGAATGCTTTGCTCTTTAGAAATTTCTTCCACCATATACCCTAAATCATCTCTCTCAAGTTCAAATTTCCCCCAGATCTCTAGGACAGGAGCAAATGCCGCCGGTCTCTTTGCTAAAGCGTCCTAAGAGTAACATATTGTCCAGTTCCCAATAAGTTCGACCTGAGACCACCTCAAACTTGACTTCATTGTCCATCCACGTCACTATCAGGGTTTTGATCAAAACCATTCAACAATTCTTTAGGAAGTTCCAATCTTTCCTTCATCTTCCTGTCTTTTTCTGAGCCCTCAAGATTGTTCCATCCTCTGCCTATTACCCAGTTTCAAAGTTGCTTCCACATTTTCAGGTTATCTTTATAGCAGAGCCCCACTCCCAGTGCTAATTCTCTGTATTAGTCTGTTTTCACAATCCTATAAAAATACTGCCAGAGACTGGGTAATTCATAAACAAAAGAGGCTTAATTAACTCACAGTTCTGCATGACTGCGGAGGCCTCAGGAAATGTATCATCATAGTGGAAGGCAAAGGGGAAGTAGGCCCCTTTTTCACAAGGCAGAAGGAGAGGGAGAGAGAGAGAGAGAGAGCACAGGGGAAACTGCCACCTTTAAACCATCAGATCTCATGAGAACTCTCTATCATGAGAACAGAATGGGGGAACCACCCCTGTCATTCAATCACCTCCCACCAGGTCCCTCCCTCAACTTGTGGGGATTACAATTCGGGATGAAATTTGGGTGGAGACACAGAATCAAACTATATCAGAGTCCCAGAGTTTAGCTGAAAGGTTCCAGTATCCCAGTAAAACAAAACAAAACAAAACAAAACAAAACAAAATATAAGAGCAGACATGTTGAAATAGGTGAGAAGAACAATTTCGCTCTACCCATGTCACTCATCCCCCAAGGAAGCCTAGTCTGATTCTAAGAGAGATCACCTTGGTTCATAATTGCTACCACAGGGGAAAATGAAAATTATTGAACACTTGGCTCCTTAAACTCATGGAACACTGCCCAAAAGGCCCCTTAGGCCTCATCCCACCCATAACACTGAGGGCATTGGCAGCACAGCTGAATAGTCTGGGACCACTGAAAGCAAGGAGAAGGGACAGGAGTACACAGCAACCTGCAAAATGCTCGACAGCTGGCCATGAATCCTGCTAAGCAGCTCACAGACTTCACCATGTGGTATTCCTCTGTAGACAGCACCTCATGTGTTTCCACATAAAACACACTTGAGTTCCAGCAAACAGCTCTTGGATCTCAACAGCAGGTACAGATCTGAATAGCTGGCATGATTCTGCCGATTTGAAAGAAGGTACACATACTTTAACATTTCAGGGCATTGCTCTAGGGAAGCTAAATAGGATGCTCTTAGCACCAGGCCTGGCTTCATAAGACTGAAAGAAGGCACACAATCCTAAAACTTTCCTTCTGAGAAGGAACAAAAGGAGTGAAGCAGGAAAATCCATGGAAAAGGCTGTGTGTCTACCAGAATCTCTAGCTAGACTCATTGGTGAAGGACTTTTTCTCCCAAAGCCAGTGAATAAAGACTGGAGGAGGAGAATACTTTTTCAAATGCAAAGATGGCAATGCAGAGCTTCAAGGAACAAGAACAATCAAGGAAATATGACAGCACCAAAGGAACAAAATAAAGTTCCAGTGGCCAGTGGTTGACCTTAAAAAATTGGAGATCAAAAATTGTCTGCCAAAGAATACAAAGTAGTCACCTTAAAGAAGCTCAGTGAGCTAAATGATTTCAGGGAATATCATGAACACCTCTACGCAGATAAACTATAAAATCTAGAAGAAACAAAAAAATCCTGAAGAAATACACCCTCCCAAAACAGAACCACGAAGAAATTGAATCTCTGAACAGATCAATAACAAGCCCTGAAATTGAGACAATAACAATTACACTACCCACCAAGAAAACCCCAGGACCACACAGATTCACAGGTGAATTCTACCACATTTACAAAGAAGAGCTGGTGCCATTCCTATGGAAACTAGACCAAAAAATTGAGAAAGAAGGACTCCTACAAAACTCATTCTATCAGGTCAGAATTATCTGAATTACCAAAACCTGGCAGAGACACAACAGAAAAAGAAACGTTCAGGCCAATACCCTTAATGAACATTGATGCAAAAACCCTCAACCAAATACTGGCAAGGAGAATCCAGCAACACACCAAGGAGCTTATCAAGCCTGGGATGCAAGGTTGGTTCAACATACTCAAATTGATAAATGTGATTCATCACATGAACAGAACTAAAAACAAAAACCACATGATTATTTCAATAGATTCAGAAAAGACTTTTGATAAAATTCAACACCCCTTCATGTTAAAAGCTCTCAATATACTAGGTATTTAATAAACATCTCAAAATTATAGGGGCCATCTATGACAAAACCACAGCCAATGACATACTCAATGGGCAAAAGCTGGAAGCATTTCCCTTGAAAACTGGGAGGATTTTCAAGATAAGATGAGGATGCCCTCTCTCACTACTCCTACTCAACATAGTATTGGAAGTTCTGGCCAGGGCAATTAGGCAAGAGAAAGAAATGAAGGTCATCCAAATAGTAAAAGAGGAAGTCAAACCATCCCTGTTTGCAAACAGTATGATAGAAAACCCCATAGTCTTGGCCCAAAAGTGCCTTCAGCTGATAAAAGAAAAAACTTCAGCAAAGTTTCAGGATACAAAAGCAATGTGCAAAAGTCACTAACATTTCTAAACGAACACGAGTCAAGCTGAGAGCCAAATCAGAAACGCAATTCTATTCACAATTGCCACACACATACACACACACACACACAAATACCTAAGAACACAACTACTGATGGTGATGAAAGATCTCCACAAGGAGAACTACAAAACACTGCTCAAAAAAATCAGGGATGACACAAACAAATGAAAAAACATTCTATGCTTCTGAATAGGGATATTCAATATCATTGTAATGACCATAGCGCCTAAAGCAATTTAAAAGTTCAATGCTATTCCTATGAAACTACTGTAGATTGGCATTTTTACAGAAGTAGAAAAAAAAATTTTTAATTCATATGGAACCCAAAAGAGCCCCAGTAGCCAAGTCAATCCTAATCAAAAAGAATATGTCTGGAAATCAATTTACCCAACTTAAAATTGTACAACAAGGCTACAGTAAATAAAACAACATGATGCTGGTATAAAAGCATTCATGTAGACCAACAGAACAAAATAGAGAACCCAGAAATATGGCTGCACACAACTATCTGATCTTTGACAAATACAAACAATAGGCAAAAGATTCTGGGATAACAGCCTATCCATATGCAGAAGATTAAAATTGGACCTCTTCCTTATACCATATACAAAAATTAAGATAGATTAAAGATTTCAGTGTAAAACTGAACATTATGAAAACTTTGGAAGGCAACCTAGGAAATACCATTCTGGAAATAGGAACTGACAAATATTTCCTGAAGATATCAAAGCAATGACAACAAAAGCCAAAATTGACAAATGGGATATAATTAAACTAAAGATCTTCTGCACAGCAAAGGAAGCTATCAATAGAGTGAACAGACAACCTACAGAATGGGAGAAAAAGTTTGCAAACTATGTATCTGACAATCATCTAATAACTAACATCAATGAGAAACTTAAACAAATTTACAAGAAAAAACAAATAACCCCATTAAAAAGTGGACAAATATTACAAACAGACACTTTTTATAAAAAAGACATACATGTGGCCAATGATCTTATGAAGAAAAACTCAACATCACTGATTATTAGAGAAATCAAACTACAATGAGATACCATCTCACATCAGTCAGAATGACTATTAATAAAAAGTCAAAAAGTAATAGATGCTGACAAGGTTGCAGAGAAAAATGAATGCTTAGGCACCATTCGTGGGAGTGAAAATTAGTTCAACCATTGTGGAAGACAGTTTTGCAATTTCTCAAAGACATAGAAACAGAAATTCTATATGACCCAGCAACCCCATTACTGGGTAGATACCCTCAAGGAATATAAACTGTTCTACCATAAAGAAACATGCATGAATACGTTTATTGCAGCACCATTCACAATAGCAAAGATATGGAATCAAACTAAGTGCCCATCAATGGTAGACTGGATAAAGAAAATGTAGTATATATGCATCGTGGGATACTACGCAGGCATAAAAAGAATGATATCATGGTTTTTGAAGAAACGTGAATGGAGTTGGATGCCATTATCCTTAGTAAACTAATGCAGGTACACAAATCCAAATACCATATGTTCTCACTTACAAGTAAGAGCTAAATGATAAGAACATATGTACGCATAGAGGAGAACAACAAACACCGAAGCCTATCAAAGAGTGAAGGGTGGCAGGAGGGAGAGGATCAGGAAAAATCACTAATGGGTACTGGACTTAATACGTGGATGATGAAATAATATGTAAAACAAACCTCCATGATATAAGTTTACCTATATAACAAACCTGCACATGTATGCCTGAACCTAATAGTTTTAAAAAAAGGTGGTGAGAGTGGAATACGTACTTACAGTGAGTTTAAATGTATTAACTTTTTTTGATAATATGTATGTGAGAGATTGATGTCTTTGATATACTATTTTTTAAAAAAGGAGTAAAGAAAACCCTCAGGATTTATAGGGCACCATCAAGTAAATATATATCATTATAAGAGTTGTAGAGGAGCAGAGAAGGAATATGGGGTAGAAAACTAATTCAAAGAAATAACGACAAAAAATTACCAAAATCTGGATAGGGAAATGAACATCCAGATGCATGAAGTCCAAAGAACTCCAAATAGGTTGAGAATAAAGAGGTCCTCACTGAGTCACATTATAATCAAACTGTCAAAAGTCAAAAATAGAAAATTTTGAAATCAGCAAGTAAAAACTATTTGTCACATACAAGGGAATCTTCATAAGACTGTCAGCAGATTACTAAGTGGACACCTTGCAGGTCAGGAGAAAGTTAGATTATATACCCAAAAATTCGAAAGAAAAAAACCTGCCAACCAAAATAACTATACCTAGCAAACCTGTAGATCAGAATTAAGAAGAAATAAAGACTTTGCCAAACAAAAGCTGAAGGAGTTGGTCACACCAGGCTTGCCATACAAAATAATATTAAAGGGAATTCTTCAAGTTAAAGCCAAAGAACATTAATTAGCAAAATAAGAATATGTGAAGGTATACAACTCACTGATGAAGGTAAGTATATAAGCAAACTCAAAATACTCTAATACTGTAATGATAGTATGTAAATCACTTTTAACTCTAGAATAAAAGTTACAAGACAAAAGTGTTGAAACTAATTATAACTACAGTAATTTGTTAATAGATAAATAGTGTAAAAAATATAAACTATAGCCTGGGCATGATGGTTCACATCTGTAATCCCAGCACTTCGGGAGGCCAAGACAGGGGGATCATTTGAGGTCGGAGTTCAAGACCAGCCTGGCCAACATGGTGAAACTCCATTTCTACTAAAAAAAAAATACAAAAATTAGCCAGGTGTGGTGGCACATGCTGTAGTCCCAGCTACTCAAGAGGCTAAGGCAGTAGAATCACTTGAACCCGGGAGGCAGAGGTTGCAGTGAGCCGAGATTGTGCCATTGCACTCCAGTCTGGGTGACACAGTGAGATTCTGTCTCAATATATATATATATATATAAACTGGGACCAATAGCATAAAATGTAGTGGACATGGATTCTTGGTGTTAATTTCCAAGATGGCCAAATAGGAACAGCTCTGGTCTGAAGCTCCCAGCAAGACTGATGCAGAAGATGGGTGATTTGTGCATTTCCAACTGAGGCACCTGGTTCATCTCACTGGGATTGGTTGGACAGCGGGTGCAGCCCAGAGAGGCTGAGCCGAAGCGGGGTGGGTCATCACCTCACCCAGGAAGCACAAGGGGTTGGGGAATTTCCCTTTCCTAACAAAGGGAAGCTGTGACAGACTGTACTTGGAAAACTGGTGCACTACCGCCCAAATACTGCGCTTTTCAATGGTCTTAGCAACCGGCAAACCAGGAGATTCCCTCCCATGCCTGGCTCATGGGTAACATGCCCATAGAGACTTGCTCACTGCCAGCGAGCAGTCTGAGATCAACCTGTGGGGCTGCAGCCTGACGAGGGGGCGTTCACCATTGCTGAGACTTGAGTAGGTAAACAAAGCAGTCAGGAAGCTTGAACTGGGCAGAGCCCACCACAGCTCAGCAAGGCCTACTGCCTCTATAGACTCCACCTCTGTGGGCAGGGTATAGCTGAGCAAAAGCCAGCAGACAATTTTCACAGACTAAAACATCTCTGTCTGACAGCTCTGAAGAGAGTAGTGGTTCTCCCAGCACAGCGTTTGAGCTCTGAGAACAGACAGACTGCCTCCTCAAGTGGGTCCTTGACCCCCATGTAGCCTGACTGGGAGACATCTCCCAGTAGGGGCAGACAGACACCTCTTACAGGCCAGTGCCCCTCTAGGATGAAGTTTCCAGAAGAAGGATCAGGCAGCAATATTTGTTGTTCTGCAATATTTGCTGTTCTGCAACCTCTGCTGGTGATACCTAGACAAACAGGGTCTAGAGTGGACCTCCAGCAAACTCGAACAGACCTGAGGGGTCTGACTGTTAGAAGGAAAACTAACAAACAGAAAAGACTAGCATCAACATCAACGAAAAGGACATCCACATCAAAACCCCATCTGTAGATCACCAACATCAAAGACCAAAGGTAGATAAAACCACAAAGATGGTAGGAAACCATAGCAGAAAAGCAGAAAATTCCAAAAACCAGAGCGCCTCTTCTCCAGCAAATGATCACAACTCCTCACCAGCAACGGAACAAAACTGGATGGAGAACTATAACAAGTTGACAGAAGTAGGCTTCCGAAGGTCAGTAATAACAAACTTCTCTGAGCTAAAGGAGCATGTTCTAAACCCATCACAAGGAAGCTAAAAACCTTGAAAAAAGGTTAGATGAATGACTAACTAGAATAAATAGTGTAGAGAAGACCTGAAATGACCTGATGGAACTGAAAACCACAGCAAGAGAACTTCATGACACATGCACAAGCCTCAATAGTTGATTCGATCAAGTGGAAGAAAGAATATCAGTGAATGAAGATCAAATTAATGAAATAAAGCAAGAAGACAAGCTTAGAGAAAAAAGAGCAAAAAGAAAAGCCTCCAAGATATATGGGACTATGTGAAAAGACCAAATCTATGTTTGATTAGTGTATCTGAAAGTAACAGGGAGAATGAAACCAAGTTAGAAAACATTCTTCAGGATATTATTCAGGAGAACTTCTCCAACCTAGCAAGGCAGGCCAACATTCAAATTCAGGAAATACAGAGAACACCACAAAGATACTCCTCAAGAAGAGCAACCCCGAGACACGTAATCATCAGATTCACCAAGGTTGAAATGAAGGAAACAATATTAAGGGCAGCCAGAGAGAAAGGTCGGGTTACCCACAAAGGGAAGCCCATCAGACTAACAGCGGATCTTGTGGTACAAACCCTATAAGCAAAAAGAATGTGGGGACCAATATTCAACATTCTTAAAGAAAATAATTTTCAACCCAGAGTCTCATATCCAGACAAACAAGTCTTCATAAGTGAAGGAGAAATAAAAGCCTTTATAGACAAGCAAATGCTGAGAGATTTTGTCACCACCAGGCCTGCCTTACAAGAGCTCCTGAAGGAAGCACTAAACATGGAAAGGAACAACCAGTACCAGTGACTGCAAAAACATGACAAATTGTAAAGACCATTGATTATAGGAATAAACCATCAATTAGTGGGCAAAATAACCAGCTAACATTATGGAATACTATGAAGCCATAAAAAAGGATGAGTTCTGTCCTTTGTAGGGACATGGATGAAGCTGGAAACCATCATTCTCAGCAAACTAACACAAGGACAGAAAACCAAACACCACATGTTCTCATTCATAGGTGGGAATTGAACAATGAGAACACATGGACACTTGGTGGGGAACATCACACACTGGGGCCTGTCGGGGACTGGAGCCCTGGAGGAGGAATAGCATCAGGAGAAATACCTAATATAAATGACAAGTTGATGGATGCAACAAGCCAACATAGCACATGTGTACCTATGTAACAAACCTGCACGTTGTGCACAGGTACCCTAAAACTTAAAGTATAATAAAAAGAAATGTGGACATAGAGAGCAAGGAAGTTAGGGTTTTATGTTTTATATGCTATCAGTATTAAATTGCTATCAACCTAAAATAAGCTGCTGTAACTATAGACATTTTATGTAAACCTCTTAATAATTACAAAGAAAAAAGGGTTAGTAGACACACAAAAAATAAAGAGAAAGTAATCAAAGCATACCACTGCACTGAAAAAAAATTATTAAATCAACAAGACAGCAAGAAAAGTAGAAATAAAACAAAGGAACTACAAAATAGAAAAGAACAAAGTGGCAATAGTAAGCCCTTACCTATGAATAATTACTTTAAATGTAAATATATTAAATTCTCCAATCAAAAGGCATAGTGACTGAATGAATAGAAACAAGATCCAATATATATAATCCATAACAGATTCATTTTAGATTTAAGGACATGCATAGACTGAAAGTGAAAAGATGAATAAAGGTAGTAAATCAAATAGAAACCAAAAGAGAGCAGGGTTGACTATACTTATGTAAGACAAAGCAGACTTTAAGTGAAAACTGTCACAAGGAACAAAGAAAGTCATTATATAATGATAAAGAAGCCAATTTATCAAGAAGGCATAACAATTGTAATTAAATAGGCAGCCAACATTTGAGCACCTAAATATATAAAGTAAATATTAACCGAACTGAAGGGAGAGATAGACAGCAATTCAATAATAGTAGGGGACTTAAATACCCCACTTGCAACAATAGGTAGATCATCCAGACAGAAAATCATTAAGAAAGCAGTAAACATGAGCAACACTATAGAGGAAATGGACCCAAAGAACATACATGGAACATTCCATCCAACAGAAGAATACACATTCTTCTGAAGAATACATGGAACATTCTCTGGAATAGATCATATGGCAGGCCACAAAATCAGTCCTAACAAATTGAAGGTCAAATTATACCAAGTATCTTTTCTGACCACAGTGTTATGAAATGAAATCAATAACAGGAGACAAACTGGAAAATTTCATAAATATGTAGAAATCAAGCAACACTCTCCTATAGAACCAATTAGTGAAAGAAAAAATCAAAAAATATCTTGAGACAAATAAAAATGGCAACACACATACCAAAACTTGTGAGATACAGCAAAAGCAGTTCTAAGAACTTTATAGCAAAAACCACATACGTTAAGAAAAAAGAAGGATCACAAATAAACAACCTAACATTATACCTTATGGAGGTAGATAAAGAAGAGCAAACTAAGCTCATAGTTAGGAAAACGAAGAAAATAACAAAGTTAAAAGCAGAAAGAAATGAGATAGAGCCTAGAAAAACAGAAATGATCAATGAAACTAATACTTTGCTTTTTGAAAAGGTGATCAAAATAGACAAATTCTTAGCCAAACGAAGAAAAAAAAGGAGAAGACTCAAATAAATAAAATCATAAATAAGAGAGGAGGTGTTACAACCGATACCATAGAAACACAAATTAATATAAGAGATTATAATTATACACCAAAAGCTGGATAATCTAGAAGAGATGGACACATTCTTAGAAACATCCAAGTTCCTAAGACTGAACTATGAAGAAACAGAAAACTTGAATGGACCAATAACAGGTAGACTAAATCAGTAATTTTAAAAAATTCACTTCAAAAAGAAAGACGAGGATCTGTTGGCTTCACAGTTGAGTTCTACCAATATTTAAAGACTTAGTGTCAATGCTATTCAAACTCTTAAAAAAAAAAAAAAAACTAGAAGTGAGAAGACTTTCAAACTGATAATACAAGGCCAGCATTGCCCTGACACCAAACCTAGACAAGCACACTACGAGAAAAGAAAACTACAAGCCAATATCCCTGATGAGCGTAGATGCAAAAATTTTCAACTAACCACTAACAAACCAAGTTCAATAGCACATTAAAAGGCTCATACAGCATGATCAGGTGGCATTTATCTCCCAGATGCAAAGATTATTCAACATACACAAATTAATAAATGTCATGGACTTCAACAACAGAATGAAGGATAAGAAACATATGATTGTCTCAGTATAAGCAGAAAAGGCATGCAACAAAATTCAATATTTTTCATGACAAAAACTCTCAACCAATTAGAAACAGAAAGAATGTGCCTCAATATAATAAAGTTTATGCATGGGAAATACACAGCTAACATTATACCCAATTGTGAAAAGTTGAAACCTTTTCCTCTAACATCAAGAATAAGATAACGATGCCCAATCTCACCACTTCTATTCAACATGGTACTGGGAGTTTTAGTCAGAGCAAGTAGCCGAAAAAAGGAAACAAAAGCCACCAACATTAGAATAGAAGAAGTAAAATTTCCTTTGTTTGTAGGTGACATGATCTCATATAAAGAAAACCCCAAAAACTCTACCAAAAAACTATTTAAAATGAAGGAATTTAGTAAACTTGTAGAATACAAAATCAACATAAAAAAATCAATTATGATTCTACATGCTAATGAACTATCTTAAAAAGAAATTAAGAAAACAATTTTTTTAAAATGGCATAAAAAATAAATTACTTAGATATAAATTTAACCAAAGAAGGGCAAGATCTGTATACTGAAAAACTATAAAACACTGATGAAAGAAATTAAACAAAAATACATGGAAAGACATCCCAAGTTCATAGATTGGAAGAATTGATATTGTTAAAATAGCCACACAAAGTGATCTAGAGAGTCAATGCAATTCTTATCAAAATTCCAATGACATTTTTCACAGAAATAGCAAAAATAATGTTAAGCTTCTTATGGAATCACAAAAGATACTGAATGACAAAAGCAGTGTTATCAAGAAAAATTGAAGCTATAGGCACCTCACTTTCTGATTCCAAATTATGTTACAAAGCTATAATAATGAAAACAGTATGACACTGTTATAAAAACATAGACATAGATGAATGAAACAGAGTAGAGAGCCCAGACATAAACATGCACATATCTGATCAACTAATCTTTGACAAGGGCACTAAGAATATGCAATGGAGCAAGGATAATCTCTTCAGTAAATAGTGCTGAGAAACCTGGTTATGTGCATGCAAAAAAATAAAACTGAATTCTTATTTTACACCATACACAAAAGTCAACTCAAAATGGATAAAAGACTTAACTGTAAAACACAAAATCATAAACTTCCAGAAGAAGACATAGACAAAACACTCCTTGACATTCCTAGCAATGATTTTCTGTATACAACACCAAAAGTACAGGCAACACAAGCAAAAAATAGAAAATGTGATTACATCCATCTAAATAGCTTCTTCACAGCAAAGGAAACAATCAACAGAGTGAAGAGACAACCTACAGAATGGGATAAAATGTTTGCAAACTACACATATGATGATGAGTTAATATTTTAAAAAACTATGGAAGCCACACAACTCAATAGCAAACATATCAAATAACCTGATTTTAAAATGAACAAAGAATCTGAATAGAAACTTCTCTAAAGAAGACATACAAAAGATCAATATCACTAGTTGCTCGACATCACTAATCATCAGAAAAATGTAATCAAAATCACAATAAGATATTATGAAAAGACAAAAGATAACAAGCATTGATGAGGATATGGAAAAAAGGGAACCCTTGTACACTGTTGGTAGGAATGTAAATTGGTACAGGCATCATGCAAAAAAGTATGGAGTTCCTTTAAAAATTAAAAGTAGAACTACCCTATGATCCAGTAATCTTACTTTCAGGTACTTATCCAAAAATAAAAATAAAATTACTATCTTGAAGAGAAATCTGCTCCCCCATGCTTATTGCAGCATTATTCACAATAATCAAGATATGGAAACAACTTAAATATCGATCAGTGGATGAATAAAGACACTGTAGAATACACAATATACAATATAGTAGACACAATATACAATATAAATTATTTAGCCTTTAAAAGAAAAAGGAAATCCTGATTTTGTGACATTTGTAAAACTATGGATAGATCTAGAGAACATTGTATTAAGTGAAATACGCCAGACCCAGACAAACAATTACTGTATAATATCATTTATATGTGAAACCTAAAATAGTCAAACTCACAGAAGTAGAGGGTAAAATGGTGGTTGTCAAAGATTTGGGGAAGGGGGCAATTGGAAGATGATGGTTAAAGGGTACAAAGTTTTAGTTATATAAGATGAATTCTCTTAATCCAGTCTGTCACAGATGGACATTTGGGTTGATTCCAAGTCTTTGCTATTGTGAATAGTGCCGCAATAAACATACGTGTGCATGTGTCTTTGTAGTAGAATAATTTATAATCCTTTGGGTATATACCCAGTAGTGGGATGGCTGGGTCATATGGTACATCTAGTTCTAGATCCTTGAGGAATTGCCATACTCTTTTCCATAATGGTTGAACTAGTTTACAATCCCACCAACAGTGTAAAAGTGTTCCTATTTCTCCACATCCTCTCCAACACCTGTTGTTTCCTGACTTCTTAATGATTGCCATTCTAACTGGTGTGAGATGGTATCTCATTGTGGTTTTGATTTGCATTTCTCTGATGGCGAGTGACGATGAGCATTTTTTCATGTGTCTGTTGGCTGTATGAATATCTTCTTTTGAGAAATGTCTGTTCATATCCTTTCCCCACTTTTTGATGGGGTTGTTTGTTTTTTTCTCGTATATTTGTTTGAGTTCTTTGTAGATTCTGGATATTAGCCCTTTGTCAGATGAGTAGGTTGCAAAAATGTTCTCCCATTCTGTAGGTTGCCTGTTCACTCTGATGGTAGTTTCTTTTGCTGTGCAAAAGCTCTTTAGTTTAATTAGATCCCATTTGTCAATTTTTGCTTTTGCTGCCGTTGCTTTTGGTGTTTTAGACATGAAGTCCTTGCCCATGCCTATGTCCTGAATGGTACTACCTAGATTTTCTTCTAGGGTTTTTATGGTATTAGGTCTAACATTTAAGTCTCTAATCCATCTTGAATTAATCTTCGTATAAGGGGTAAGGAAAGGATCCAGTTTCAGCTTTCTACTTATGGCTAGCCAATTTTCCCAGCACCATTTATTAAATAGGGAATCCTTTCCCCATTTCTTGTTTCTCTCAGGTTTGTCAAAGATCAGATGGCTGTTGGAATACTATGCAGCCATAAAAAAGGATGAGTTTGCGTCCTTTGTAGGGACATGGATGCAGCTGGAAACCATCATTCTTAGCAAACTATCACAAGAAGAGAAAACCAAACACCGCATGTTCTCACTCATAGGTGGGAACTGAACAATGAGAACACTTGGACTCGGGAAGGGGAACATCACTCACTGGGGCCTATCATGGGGAGGGGGGAGGGGGGAGGAGGGAGGGATTGCATTGGGGAGTTATACATGATATAAATGATGAATTGATGGGTGCTGACGAGTTGATGGGTGCAGCACACCAACATGGCATAAGTATACATATGTAACAAACCTGCACGTTATGCACATGTACCCTAGAACTTAAAGTATAATAAAAAAAAAAAAAATCAACGTTGTTGAAGTATGAATTACATGCAGTAAAATGAACCCATTTTCAGAAAAAAAAAAAAAAAAAAGATGAATTCTGTAGCTCTACTATAAAGCTTAGTGCCTATAGCTAAGAATACCATATTGTATACTTAATGTATGAGTCCATTTTCACATTGCTATAAAGAACTACCTGAGGCCGGGCGCGGTGGCTCAAGCCTGTAATCCCAGCACTTTGGGAGGCCAAGACGGGCGGATCACGAGGTCAGGTGATCGAGACCATCCTGGCTAACACGGTGAAACCCCGTCTCTACTAAAAATACAAAAAAAAAAAAAAAAAAAAAAAAAAAAAAAAAAAAAAAAAAAAAAAAACCTAGCCGGGCGAGGTGGCGGGCGCCTGTAGTCCCAGCTACTCCGGAGGCTGAGGCAGGAGAATGGTGTAAAACCCGGGAGGCAGAGCTTGCAGTGAGCTGAGATCCAACCACTGCACTCCAGTCCGGGCGACAGAGCAAGACTCCCTCTCAAAAAAAAAAAAAAAAAAAAAAAAAAAGAACTACCTGAGACTGAGTAATTTATACACATAAAAAGGAGGTTTAATTAGATCACATCCCACCAGGACCCTTCTCCAACACTGAGGATTACAATTTGACATGAGATTTTGGTGAGGACACAGAGCCAAACCATATAACTTAACATTTGCTAAGAGGGTATATCTTATGTTAAATGTTCTAAACACAAAGAAAAAAATAATTTTAAAAGGGGTCAGGGAGATCTATGGAAAGTGATTAATATGTACCTGGCTTTGAATGGTGGTGAAAGTTTCACAGGTGTGGACTCATTGAGAGGCATATATTAAGTATGAACTGCTATTTATATGCTAATCATACCCCAATGAAGTTAATCTATTTATTTTTAATTTTTAAAAAACTTTTAATTTCAGTGGTACATGTGCAGGTTTTCTATATAGGTAAACTCATGTCATAGGGGTTTGTTGTACAGGGTATTTTGTCATCCAGGCACTAAGTCTAGTATCCAATGACTATTTTTTCTTATTCTCTCCCTCTTCCCACCTTTCACCTTTCAGTAGGCCCCACTGTCTTTTGTTCCCTTCTTGGTCTGTATGTTCTCCTAGTTTAACTCCATTTATAAATGAGAATGTATGGTATGTGGATTTGTCTTCCTGCATTAGTTTGCTAAGGATAACGACCTCCAGCTCCATCCACGTTGCTGCCAGGAACATGATCTCATTCTTTTTTATGGCTTCATAGTATTCTGTGTGTATATGTACTACAGTTTCTTTATCCAGCCTACCATTTATGGGCACTTACGTTGATTCCATATGTTTGCCATTGTGAATAGTGCTGCAGTCAACATAGGTGTGCATGTGTCTTTACGGTAGAACAATTTATATTCCTTGGGGATATGTACCCAGTAATAGGATTGCTGGGTTGAATGGCAGCACTGTTTTTAGCTCTTTGAGGAATTGCCAAACTGCTTTCTACAATGGTTGAACTAGTTTAAACTCCCACTAACAGTATATGTGTTTCCTTCTCTGTGCAACCTCGCCAGCATCTAGTATTTTTTGACTTTTTACTAATAGCCGTTCTGACTAGAGTGAGATGGATTCTCATTGTGTTTTGATTTGCATTTTTCTAGTGACTAGTGATGTTGAGCATTTTTTATATGATTTTTTGGTGGCAGGTATGTCTTATGTAAAAAAGTTCTGTTCATATCCGTTGCCCACTTTGTAATGGGGTTGTTGGGGTTTTTTGTAAATTTAAGTTTTTCATAGATGCTGGATATTAGACCTTTGTCAGATGCATAGTATGCAAAAATTTTCTCCCATTCTTTAGGTTGTCTGTTTACTCTTCTTTTGCTGTGCATAAGCTCTTCAGTTTGATTAGATACCATTTGTGAATTTTGGCTTCTGTCGCAATTGCTTTTCACATCTTCATAATGAAATATTTGCCCATTCCTATGTTCAGAATCTTATTGCTTGCATTGTCTTCCAGGGTTTTTATTGTTTTAGGTTTTATTTGTAAGTCTTTAATCTATCTTTAGTTTATGTTTATTTATGGTATAAGGAAGGGGTGCCATTTCAATCTTCTGCATGTGGCTAGCCAGTTATCCCAGCACTATTTATTGAATAAGGAATCCTTTCCCATTGCTTGTTTTTGCCAGGCTTGCCAAAGATCAAATGGCTGTAGGTATATGGCCTTATTTATAGGCTCTCTATTCTATTCCATCGGTCAATATGTCTGGCTTTGTACAAATACCATGTTGTTTTGGTTACTGTAGTCCTGTAGAATAGTTGCATGACGCCTCCAGCTTTGTTCTTTTTGCTAGGATTGCCTTCGCTATTGAGGCTAATTTTTGGTGCCATATGAATGTTAAAATACTTTTTCTGGTTCTGTGAAGACTGTCATTGGTAATTTTATAGGAACAGCATTAAATATGTAAATTGTTTTGGGCAGTATTGCCATTATAATGATATTGATTCTTCCTATTCATGAGCATGGAATGTTTTATCCTTTATTGTATCTTCTCTGATTTCTTTGGCAATGTTTTGTAGTTTTCCTTGTAGAGATGTTTCACCGCCATCAGTAGTTGTGCTCTTAGGTATTTTATTTTTTGTGGCAATTGTGAATAGGATTGTGTTTCTGATTTGGCTCTCAGTTTGATTCCTGTGTTTGTTTAAAAATGCTGGTTATTTTTGCACATTGCTTTTGTATCCTGAAACTGCTGAAGTTGTTTATCAGCTAAAGGTGCTTTTGGGCCAAGACTATGGAGTTTTCTAGATATAGAATTATGTTGTTTGCAAACAGGGATAGTTTGACTTCCTCTCTTTCCGTTTGGATGCTCTTTATTTCTTTATCTTCCTTGATTGCTCTGGTTAGGACTTCTAATACTATGTTAATAATAGTAGTGAAAGAAAGCATCATCTTATTTTGCCGGTTTTCAAGGGAATGCTTCTAGCTTTTGTCCATTGAGTATGATGTTGGCTGTGGGTTTTCATAGATGGCCCTTATTATTTTTGGGTATGTTCCTTCAATATCTAGTTTATTTAGAGTTTTTAACAGGAAGAGGTGTTGAAGTTTATCAAAAGCCTTTTCTGCACCTGTTGAAATAATCATGTGGTTTTGCCTCTAGTTCTGTTTATGTGATGAATTACATTTACTGATTTGTGGATGTTGAACCAACCATGCATCCCAGGGATAAAGCCTTCTTGATCGTGGTGGATAAGCTTTTGGATGTGCTGGTACATTCATTTTAGAAGTATTTTGCTGAAGATTTTTGTATATCAATGTTCATCAAGTATACTTGCCTGAAGTTTTTTGTTGTTGTTATTCTTGTATCTCTGCCAGGTTTTAGTATCAAGATAATTCTGGCCTCATAGAATGAGTTTGGTAGGAGTCGTCCCTCCCTTATATTTTTTTTCAAAACTTTTAGTAGGAATAGTACCAGCTCTTTGTTGTACATCTGATAGAATTTGACTGTGAATCTCTCTTGTCCTGAGCCATCTTTTGTTTGTAGGCTATTTATTGCTGATTCAGTTTTGGAGCTCACTATTGGTCTGTTCATGGAATTTGTTTCTTCCAGGTTCAGTCTTGGGAGCTTGTGTATGTCCAGCAATTTAACCATATCTTCTTGTTTTCTAGTTTGTCTGCACAGAGGTGCTCATAGTATTCTCTGACTGGTTATTTGTATTTCTGTGCAGTCAGTGGTAACATTCACTTTGTTGTTGTATTTACTTGAATCTTCTCTCTTTTCTTCTTTATTAGTCTAGCCAGCAGTCTCTCTTATTTTTTTTAATAAAACAATCTAGGATTCATTGTACTTTTGAATGATTTTTTATTTCTCAATCTCCTTCAGTTTAACTCTGATTTTGGATATTTCCTGTCTTCTGTTATCTTTGGGGTTTGTTTGCTCTGGCTTCCCTAATTATTTTAGTTGTGATATGAGGTTGTTAATTTGAGATGTTTCTAACTTTCTGATTCAGGCATTTTGTGCTATAAAGTTTTCTCTTAACACTCTCTTAACTTTGTCCCAGAGCTTCTGATATGATGATTCTTTGTTCTCAGTAGTCTCAAATAACTTCTTGATTTCTGCATTAATTTTAATATCTACCCAAAAGTAATAGAGAAGCAGCTTGTTTAATTTCCATGTACTTGCATGGTTTTCAGTAAGGTTTTGTGTGTTTGTTTGTTTTTGAGACAGAGTCTCACTCTGTTGCCAGATTGGAGTGCAGTGGTATGATCTCAGCTCACTGCAACCCCTGCCTCCTGGGTTCAAGGATTCTCCTGCCTCAGCCTCCCAAGTAGCTGGGACAACAGGCACATGCCACCATGCCTGGCTACTTTTTATATTTTTAGTAGAGATGGGGTTTCACCATGTTGGACAAGTTGGTCTCAAACTCCTGGCCTAAGTGATCCGCCTGTCTTGACCTCCCAAAGTGCTGGTATTCCAGGTGTGAGCCTCCATGCTCAACCTTGAGGAAGCTTTTTAGTATTGAAGTTAATTTTTTTTAAAGCTAAAAGTAACAGCAAATAGCTTATGAAAAAGTATTACAGAAATGAATAGTCACATTTATGACTTTATGGTGGATTGAAAACATATTACCTCTGCTTTCTCTTGACATCTCTGTTAAATAATTTGAAGGATTTGAAACACACACACACACACACACACACACAATTGACTTTAACTTAAATTCAAGGATTCAAAGGAAACAAGAGTAGAGATATGAGTAGACAAAAGATATCAACAAAATTTCCAAAGCTGAAAACAGAGCTGGTGGGTATGTAAGTGATTGTCACAAGAGAAACTATAAGTCTCCAAATACCCTTAAAAAGTTAAAATGAAGAGCAGAAATGTTGCTAAGTGTTTATAAAGGAAGCAGATAGATCACCATATTTCCTACTGAATTCTGAAGGCAGGAAAATACCCACTGCTATCTGACAGAAAACTCAGGTAAATTATAATATATAAATTAGCTAAAGCAAAGAAATTCTAGAATCAGGACTTCTGGGCACAGGTAAGTGAGGGGTGCAGTTCTGAAGTGCAAGATTTGGAAAGATTAAACTAGAAGATACAACATACACAACTGTGAGACTCAGGCCCCCTTTTCTTCTAACTTGACTCTGAAATATGAGCAATCATAGGTGGTTAATACAGTCTTTTCTGTATTAATGTTAATAGGTGGTTAATATTAGTCTTTTCTCACAATGCTATGAAGAAATACCCAAGACTGTGTGATTTAAAATGAAAAGAGGTTTAATTGATTTACAGTTCTGCATAGCATAATTCTCACAATGCTATGAAGAAATACCCAAGACTGGGTGATTTAAAATGAAAAGAAGTTTAATTGATTTGCAGTTCCACATGGCTGGGAAGGCCTCAGGAAACTTACAATCACAGCAAAAGGGGAAGCAAACACATCCTTCTTCACAAGGCAGCAGGAGAGAGAAATGCCAAGCAAAGAGGGAAAAGCCCCTTATAAAACAATCAGATCTCTTGAGAATTCACTCACTATCACAAAAACAGCTGCATGGGCATAACTGCCCCCATGATTCAATTATCCTCCACTGGGTCCCCCACAAATGTGGGAATTATGGAAACTAAAATTCAAGATTAGATTTGGGTGGGGTCATAGCCAAACTATATTATTCCACCCCAACTCCACCCAAATCTCATGTCCTCACATTTAAAAACACAATCATGCCTTTGCAACAGTCCCCCAAAGTCTTAACTCATTCCAGTCCCTTCTGCCTATGAGTCTGTAAAATCAAAAACAAGTTAGTTACTTTCTAGATATAATGAGGATACAGGTATTGGGTAAATACACCCATTTTAAATGGGAGAAAGTGGCCAGCCCTGTGGCTTTGCAGGGAACAGCACCCCTCTTGGCTGCTTTCTTGGGTTAGCATTGGGTGTCTGCGGCTTTTGCAGGCACAAAGTGCAAGCTATTGGTGGATCTACTATTCTAGGGTGGACGGTGGCCCTCTTCTCACAGCTCCACTAGGCAATACCCCAGTGGGGACTCTGTGTGGGAGCTCCAACCACACATTTCCCTTTTGCACTGCCCTGGCAGAGGTTCTCCATGAGGGATCTACCTCTGCTGCAAACTTCTGTCTGGACATCCAGGCATTTCCATACATCTTCTGAAATCTGGGTGGAGGTTCTCAAACCTCAGTTCTTGACTTATTTGCACCCACAGGCCCTACACCTAGTGTAAGCCACCAAGGCTTGAGATTTGTACTCTCTGAAGCAATGGCCTGAGCTGTTTGCTGGCCCCTCTTAGCCAGGGCCAGAGCTGAATTAGTTGGAATTCAGGGAACCATGTTCTAAGGCTGCACAGAGCAGGTGAGTCCTGAGCCTAACCCATGAAACCATTTTTCCCTCCTGGGCCTCTAGGCATGTGATGAGAGGAGCTGCAGTGAGGTTCTCTGATATGCCCAGGAGATATTTACCCCATTGTCTTGGTAATTAACATTCAGCTCTTTGTTACTTATGCAAATTTCTGCAGAAGAGCATGAATTTCTCCCCAGAAAATGGGGTTTTCTTTTCTGTCACATCTTCAGTCTACAAATTTTCCAAACTTTTATGCTCTGCTTTCTCTTGAATGCTTTGCCACTTAGAAATTTATTCCACCCGATACCCTAAATCATCTTTCTCAAATTCAAAGTTCCACACATGTCTCAGATAGAGGCAAAATGCCAGTCTCTTTGTATAGTAAGAGTCACCTTTACTCCAGTTCCCAACAAGTTCCCTTCTCCATCTGAGATCACTTCAACCTGGACTTCATTGTCCATATTACTATCAGCATTTCAGTCAAAGCTATTCAAGAAGTCTCTAGCAAATTCCAAACTTTCACACATGTTCCTGTCTTCTGAGCCCTCCATGTCTTTAGGAAGTTCCAAACTTTTCCACATTTTCTTGTCTTCTGAGCCCTCCAAGCTGTTCCAATCTCTGTTATCCAGTTCCAAACTCGCTTCCGCATTTTTGGGTATCTTTACAGCAACACCCCACAGCAAACAGGGAAAAGCCCCTTATAAAACCATCAGATCTCCTGAGAACTCACTATCACAAGAACAGCAGCATAGGGGTAACCGACCCCATGACTCAATTACCTCCCACTGGGTCCCTCTCATGACACGTGGGGATTATGGGAACTACAATTCAAGAGGAGATTTTGGTGGGAATATAGCTAAACCATATCAGACAGGGATTAGAGTACCCCCTCACTGAGGAAATACACTTCCCCAAAAGGCAGACCTGTAGGTGCTGACAGCTGGAAATCCTCCTAGCAAAAATGGCCTAGTTTCTGTCCAATTAAACTTTAGTGAATGTTATTACTTGATAAGCCTCTCCCACACCACACACAGAGTTCCCAATCAGCCTTAAGTGGCCTAGGATCATGAGAGATTGATGAGAATCCTAAATATAAAAGAGACCAAAGCATACAAAGAGAAACAATGGAGCACAGGGGATGCAGAGACAGCACAGGGAGCAAAAGTAAACTTGAAACAAAAAAATAACAATAACTCAGATTGTCAAAAATGGTGAGATAAATATTGCATCCAAAAGAACAAGAATAGGCCTCTAGTTTAATAGATACATTCAGAATATAAAGAAAGTTTTGGACATTAAAGATTTGATAAAATAAATTTAAAACTCAGTCAAAATGATGAAAAAGAAACTTGAGAAAATTTGCAAGAAAGTAGACCAAATAAAACAAAGAGATTGAAACAGTAGAGAAAACATAAGAAAATTAGAAATACAAATAAGGATGATAATGAACAGACACTTTCCAGTTACTTGTTAGTGATATGCAAGAATCTTAGAGATATTCTAAAAAGCTTCCCAAGTTGGAGGAAGAGAATCAGTTTACAGACAAAGTAAATTAATAGAGGATTTCTCAAAAATAACACTGGATTCTTTAAGTAAATGGAGTGAGGATGTCAAATTTTAAAAGAAAAATATTGTAAGCTATAATTCTATGTCCTTCAAAGAACAAACGTGTGAAGGTAGAATTTTTAAAAAGATGTTTTAGACATTCAAGTTTTCAAAATTTTACTTCACTTACACCTTTTCTCAGGAAGTGCCTGGAAAATAAGCTCTACTAAAACAAATAAACCAAGAAAGGGAATACATGAGGTCCAGGAAAAAAGATGTTCAACATAGGAAATAAATGAAATCTCAGGATGTTGGCAAAAGGAAGTCAAGCATATTAGTGAATCAAAATGCAGGACGATAGCTGTGCTGCAGGTCCAATAAGCAATCAGTCCTGATCGGAGTATGTGGTTGAAGGGTTGCTGATGGGATGTTGTCATAGCCCATTTGGGCTGCCATAACAAAATAAGTTAGACTGGATAATTTATAAACAACTGTAAGAAATTTATTGCTCATAGTTCTGGAGCCCAAGCAGTCTGAGATCAAAACTCCAGCAGATTGAGTGTGAAACGTCTCTCTCTGCTTCATAGATGGTACCTTCTTGCTGCATGCTCGCATGTGGAAAGGGCACACATGCTCTCTTAGACCTCTTTTACAAGGGTGCTAATCATTCGCACGGTTCTACCCTCCCGACCTAGTCATCTCCTAAAGGCCCCACTTCCTAACACTGTAATAACACACTGAGGATTATATTTAAACATATGAATTTTGGAGGGACGCATTCATATCATAGCAGAGGTCGCCAAAGAAAAGTGAAATTAATATATTGAGAATTAATCTTCTGTGGGAGAATTTGGGTATGAATTAGTGATAGATATATAAAAGTAAATCAAATGATAAATAGGCAATTCATGACTACAGAGAAAGCAAAAGAGTTCTGTTTCTGAAAGACTACATAGCTCATGAGGGAACTCTACCTAGTTATAATAACATAAATATTAAATATTGATTGATAGAAAAATTATGAAAAATCTTTCAGGATACTGGGGGAGACATGTATTAGAGAGACAATATTACAGAGAAAATCTTCATATTCCATAGCATAATAAATCAAAATTATAAAATCAAGAGATTCCATGTTATTTAAACCATCGTAAATATGTTATTTAGACTAAGAAAGTAATTACCAAAAAAAAAAAAAAAAAAAGTTACAAAGGTTTGCGTTTGAAGAGTGGGAATTAGAATGACCCAGGTTAAGTTAAGATGAGACAGAGGACTGCTATTTGTTGCTATAAGCTGTCACTTTAACTAGACTATTAAGTGTAATTTAATTTAAAAATGTAATTATGTAAGAAAATACGTATAGAAAAAGTATATCTCTGAAAATGATTTGCTATAGAATGAAAAAAGTACAACCAAAAACAATTTATAAAAGGCAACATGAAATTAAAATGGACTGAAACAGTTAACAACATAATATAAAAATAAACATTAAGAACAATAAGGAGCATACAAACTGTTGCAGAAAATAGAAACAATATCATTGAGGACAAATTTAAACTGTAATAAATAAGGAAATGGACAATGGGATGAAAATAATAAAAGAAAAAATCACAAAAATTGAGGTCAGAGAAGAGGACCATATACATATGCGGTGTTAATAAAGAAAAGTTAAAAATAAATAAAACAAAAATAATAATCATAGCCCTAATAGAACAAAATATTCTGAATTGAAGAAAACAATCTCTGTTTGTTATTTAAAAATGCTCGCCCAGACACGGTGACTCACTCCTGCAATCCCAGCACTTTGGGAGGCCGAGGCAGGTGGATCACTTGAAGTCAGAAGTTAGAGACCAGTCTGGAGAACATGGTGAAACCCTGCCTCTACCAAAAATTACAAAAATTAGCTGGATGTGGTGGCACACACCTGTGGTCCCAGCTACTCTGGAGGCTGAGGCAGGAGAAATGCTTGAACCTGGGAGGCGGAGGTTGCAGTGAGCTGAGATGATGCCACTGCACTCCAGCCTGGGCAACAGAGGGGGACTCCAAAAAAAAAAAAAGAGAATAATAATAATGATAATAATAATAATAATAATAATAATAAATAATAAAAGGCTCACTCTATTCCAGAAAGTAATCAATAAAGAGGGATAAATCCTTGAAATAGTTTTTTTTTAAAGGACAAATTTTTTTTTAAAAAAAAGAATCCTGCTAATCAGGAAGAAAATTTATGTTCCATTAAAAAGAGAATGGTTGCAAGTAATAATCAATATAACAATGTGCAGAGAATATTTAAGGAATAAAATTGTAAATCCAAAATTTCTATGCCTTGCCAATTTGTAGTTTGTATATTAAGGTAGAGAAAAGCATTCTCATTCTTTCCTGCCAGGTTCATAAAGCACCACCTGTATTAGGTATCTAGGGATGCTATAACAAATTACCATAACCTTGGAGGCTTACAACAACAGAAATTTGTTCTCTTATAGTTAAAGGGGCCGTAAGTCCAAAATTAAGGTGTCAGCTTGGCTGCATTTCCTCTAGAGGCTCTAGGTAATACTCTATTCATTGCCACTTCTTAGTTTCTGGTGTCTACAGCAATCCTTAGTGATCCTTGGTTCATAGTTTCATCACTCCAATCTCTGCTGCTCTCTTCTCATCGCCATCTTCTCTTCATGTCTGTGCCCAAATTCCCTCTGCCTCTCTCTAGCATGACTGATTTTATGGTTCATCTGGAAAATCCAGTGTTAGCTTCTCCTTTCAAGATCCTCAACTGAATCACATCTTTTTGCCATGTAAGGTGAGAGTGACAGGTTCTGGGGATTATGATGTGGATATATCTTTGGAGACACCATTCAATCCACTACACCATCTGTATTAGTCAGGGTTCTCTAGAGGGACAGAACTAATAGGATACACACACACACACACACACACACACACACGTACATACACACATAAATATATATATTATATATATACACACACACACTCATATATATGTATGAGTTTATTAAGTATTAACTTACACAATCACAAGGTTCCAGAGGGAGGACCGCTGCCTGCAAACTTGAGGTTGCTTGGCTGTTTGCAAACTTGAGGAGCAAGAAGAGTCAGTCCGAGTCTCAAAACTGAAGAACTTGGAGTCCAATGTTCAAGGGCAGGAAGCATTCAGCATGGAAGATATCTGTGGGCTGGGAGGCTAGGCCACTCTCTCCTTTTCACGTTTTTCTGCCTGCTTTATATTTGCTGCCAGCTGATTGGATGGTGCCCTCCCAATTAAGGGTGGGTCTACCTTTCCCAGCCCACTGACTCCAATGTTAATCTCCTTTGGCAATACCCTTACAGGCACACCCAGGATTAACACTTGGTATCCTTTAATCCAATCACATTGACACTCAGTATTAACCATCATAAGTCCATCCCTTTCAATTGAACCTATACACATCTCCTGAGATCATATATAATCTTCAAATAAAGACAATAGTAAGGTCATAATTGTGCCAAACATAATACCACTATCCTCCGAACAACCAGAAACACACCAATCTCCAACTGAAATAGTATTACATAAAGTTAACAATACCCAAATGCTGATATGAAGTCAATAAATCTTATGTCACATGATAAAGGAAAAAAAAGTAAAGTGAAGATGTTTTCTTTTTTTTAAATTTATTTATTATACGTTAAGTTCTAGGGTACATGTGCACAACGTGCAGGTTTGTTACATATGTATACATGTGCCATGGTGGTGTACTGCACCCATTAACTCATCACTTACATTAGGTATATCTCCTAATGCTATCCCTCCCCCCTACACCCTCCCCAAAATAGGACCCAGTGTGTGATGCTCCCCTTCCTGTGTCCAAGTGATCTCATTGTTCAGTTCCCACCTATGAGTGAGAACATGCGGTGTTTGGTTTTCTGTTCTTGTGATAGTTTGCTGAGAATGATGGTTTCCAGCTGCATCCATGTCCTACAAAGGACATGAACTCATCCTTTTTTATGGCTGCATAGTATTCCATGGTGTATATGTGCCGTATTTTCTTTTTTTTTTTTTTTTTTTTTTTTTTTTTTTTTTTTTTTGAGGCAGAGTCTTGCTCTGTCGCCCAGGCTGGAGTGCAGTGGCCGGATCTCAGCTCACTGCAAGCTCCGCCTCCCGGGTTCCCGCCATTCTCCTGCCTCAGCCTCCCAAGTAGCTGGGACTACAGGCGCCCACCACCTCGCCCGGCTAGTTTTTTGTATTTTTTTTTTTTTTTTAGTAGAGACGGGGTTTCACTGTGTTCGCCAGGATGGTCTCGATCTCCTGAACTTGTGATCCGCCCGTCTCGGCCTCCCAAAGTGCTGGGATTACAGGCTTGAGCCACCGCGCCCGGCCGTGCCGTATTTTCTTAATCCAGTCTGTCACTGATGGACATTTGGGTTGATTCCAAGTCTTTACTAATGTGAATAGTGCCACAGTAAACATACGTGTGCATGTGTCTTTATAGCAGCATGACTTATAATCCTTTGGGTATATCCCCTGTAATGAGATAACTAATTGGGTCAAATGGTATTTCTAGTTCTAGATCCTTGAGGAATCACCATACTGTTTTCCACAATGGTTGAACTACTTTACAGTCCCACCAACAGTGTAAAAGTGTTCCTATTTCTCCACATCCTCTCCAGCACCTGTTGTTTCCTGATTTTTTAATTATTGCAATTCTAACTGGTGTGAGATGGTATCTCATTGTGGTTTTGATTTGCATTTCTCTGATGGTGAGTGATGATGAACATTTTTTCATATGTCTGTTGGCTGTATGAATATCTTCTTCTGAGAAGTGTCTGTTCATATCCTTTGCCCACTTTTTTTTTTAAATTATACTTTAAGTTTTAGAGTACATGTGCACAACGTGCAGGTTTGTTACATATATATACATGTGCCATGTTGGTGTGCTGCACCCATTAATTCACCATTTACATTAGGTATATCTCCTAATGGTATCCCTCCCCCCTGCCCCCTCCCCAAAATAGGACCCCGTGTGTGATGCTCCCCTTCCTGTGTCCAAATGATCTCACTGTTCAATTCCCACTTATGAGTGAGAACATGCGGTGTTTGGTTTTCTGTTCTTGCGATAGTTTGCTGAGAATGATGGTTTCCAGCTGCATCCATGTCCCTACAAAGGACACTAACTCATCCTTTTTAATGGCTGCATAGTATTCCATGGTGTATATGTGCCACATTTTCTTAATTCAGTCTGTCACTGATGGACATTTGGGTTGATTCCAAGTCTTTGCTCTTGTGAATAGTGCCAAAATAAACATACGCATGCATGTGTCTTTATAGCAGCATGACTTATAATCCTTTGAGTATATCCCCAGTAATGGGATGGCTGGGTCTAATGGTATTTCTAGTTCTAGATCCTTGAGGAATCACCACACTGTTTTCCACTTTTGATGGGGTTGTTTTTTTCTTGTAAATTTGATTGAGTTCTTTATAGGTTCTGGATATTAGCCCTTTGTCAGATGAGTAGATTGCAAAAATTTTTTCCCATTCTGTAGGTTGCCTATTCACTCTGATGGTAGTTTCTTTTGCTGTGCAGAAGCTCTTTAGCTTCATTAGATCCCATTTGTCAATTCTGGCTTTTGTTGCCATTGCTTTTGGTGTTTTAGACAAGAAGTCCTTGCCCATGCCTATGTCCTGAATGGTATTACCTAGGTGTTCTTCTAGGGATTTTATGGTATTAGGTCTAACATTTAAGTCTCTAATCCATCTTGAATTAATTTTCGTATAAGGAGTAAGGAAAGGATCCAGTTTCAGCTTTCTACTTATGGCTAGCCAATTTTCCCAGCACCATTTATTAAATAGGGAATCCTTTCACCATTTCTCATTTTTCTCAGGTTTGTCAAAGATCAGATGGCTGTAGATGTGTAGTATTATTTCTGAGGGCTCTGTTCTGTTCCATTGGTCTACATCTCTGTTTTGGTACCAGTACCATGCTGTTTTGGTTACTGTAGCCTTGTAGTATAGTTTGAAGTCAGGTAGCATGATGCCTCCAGCTTTGTTCTTTGGGCTTAGGATTGCCTTGGCAATGTGGGCTCTTTTTTGGTTCCACATTAACTTTAAAGCAGTTTTTTCCAATTCTGTGAAGAAAGTCATTGGTAGCTTAATGGGGATGGCATTGTATCTATAAATTACCTTGGGCAGTATGGCCATTTTCACAGTATTGATTCTTCCTATCTATGAGCATGGTATGTTCTTCCATTTGTTTGTGTCCTCTTTTATTTCACTGAGCAGTATTTTGTAGTTCTCCTTGAAGAGGTCCTTTACATCCCTTGTAAGTTGGATTCCCAGGTATTTTATTCTCTTTGAAGCTATTGTGAATGGAAGTTCATTCATGATTTGGCTCTCTGTTTGTCTGTTACTGGTGTATAAGAGTGCTTGTGATTTTTGCACATTGATTTTGTATCCTGAGACTTTGCTGAAGTTGCTTATCAGTTTAAGGAGATTTTGGGCTGAGACAATGGGGTTTTCTAAATATACAATCATGTCATCTGCAAACCGGGACAATTTGACTTCTTCTTTTCCTAACTGAATACCCTTTCTTTCTTTCTCTTGCCTGTTTCCCCTAGCCAGAACTTCCAACACTATGTTGAATAGGAGTGATGAGACAGGGCATCCTCTCTCACCACTCCTATTCAACATAGTGTTGGAAATGAAGATATTTTCTTAGCACAAGTGTATATAAGCACAAACATGTTTTTAACAAAAGAAGGAGGAAATACTCATGACAATTGCAGTCCCTGTTCCTGCATTTGGTCACATGGTCATAGCTGGTATTGATGACTACTTTTTTTTTTTTTTTTAATTATACTTTAAGTTCTAGGGTACATGTGCATAACGTGCAGGTTTGTTACATGTATACTTGTGCCATGTTGGTGTGCTGCACCCATCAACTTATCAGCACCCATCAACTTGTCATTTACATCAGGTATAACTCCCAATGCCATCCCTCCCCCCCCATAATAGGCCCTGGTATGTGATGTTCCCCTTCCTGAGTCCAAGTGATCTCATTGTTCAGTTCCCACCTATGAGTGAGAACATGCGGTGTTTGGTTTTCTGTTCTTGTGATAGTTTGCTGAGAATGATGGTTTCCAGCTGCATCCATGTCCCTACAAAGGACACAAACTCATCCTTTTTTATGGCTGCATAGTATTCCATGGTGTATATGTGCCACATTTTCTTAATCCAGTCTGTCACTGATGGACATTTGGGTTGATTCCAAGTCTTTGCTATTGTGAATAGTGCCACAATGAACATATGTGTGCATGTGTCTTTATAGCAGCATGATTTATAATCCTTAGGGTATATACCCAGTAATGGGATGGCTGGGTTATATGGTACTGTTAGTTCTAGATCCTTGAGGAATCGCCATACTGTTTTCCACAATGGTTGAACTAGTTTACAATCCCACCAACAGTGTAAAACTGTTCCTGTTTCTCCACATCCACTCCAGCACCTGTGGTTTCCTGACTTTTTAATGATTGCAATTCTAACTGGTATGAGATGGTATCTCATTGTGGTTTTGATTTGCATTTCTCTGATGGCCAGTCATGACGAGCATTTTTTCATGTGGTTGATTACCTTTTGCTACTACCCATTCTGTATTCCCTTTGCCTTCAGCAAGCACCACAGTAGGCTGTGGTTTTTTCGTGGCAGAGTGACCCAAACCTTCATTCCTAAAGGGTCTGGGCCGTTTGTAGTCCTGTCTGGATTGGGCTGTTGTAGCTTCCCATTGACCTTAATCACAGGGCATGGTAATACTAAGAGATGCCCTAATGGATCTCCTGTATTCCATTCATACTCCTCCTTACCTCTCTTGTGGAGTAGTAGACTGATTTCATCTTGTTAGTCTGGGTCAATCACCCCAGTCAACACTGTAACTCCCTTCTTGGCCTGTTAACTTAAAAGTAAGAGGAGCCCAAATTTTCCAGGTTGCAATCTTAACTTCCATTTTAATGGGATTGTTGTGTCTCCTGGTGGCAGCACTCCTTCCTCTGGAACAAAGACTCCTAGGTCAGCAGAACACAATGTCATGGGAACAGGAAGCAAAAATTTTGCTAGTGGATCACTAGGGGTGATGGTGAGTGGTGCCACTTCCATCCCTTGATTGCTGGACCCGTGAATTCTGGTTATAGGAGAAACAGTACTATATATTGGTTGCTGATTCAGAGCATACACGACCTTCTGGAGAACTTTGTCTCAGCCCTGCATAGTATTGTCACCTAGTTGGCATTGTAAATGTGACTTCAAAAGGCCATTCCACCATTCTATAAATCCAACTGCTTTAGGATAATGGGAAACATGCTAAAACCAGCGAATTCCATAAGCATGAGCCCACTGCTGCACTTCTTTAGCCATAAAGTGAGTGTCTTGGTCAAAGGCAATGCTGTATGGAACACCAGGATGGTGGATAAGGCATTGCATGAGTCCATATCAAGGGCTCAGTGTTGGTCTCTGCTGCTGGCAAATTGGGCACTCAGCAGTGGCCATAGCCAGGTCAGCCTTAGTAAGTGGAAGTCAATGTTGCTGAGCCCATGTGTAACCTCCATCCCTGCCACCATGGCCATTTTTTTCATGGGCCCATTAGGTGATGACGGGGTAGCTAGGGAAAGAGCTGAGTGGTGTCCACAGAATGAGTCATTCTATCTACTTGATTATTAAAATCCTCCTCTGCTGAGGTCACCCATTGGTGAGCACTCACACGGGATACAAATATCTTCACCGTTTTTGGCCACTCAGAGAGGTTTCCATCCACATACCTCTTCCCCAAATTTCTTTGTCACCAATTTTCCAATCATGCTTCTTCCAAGTCCCTGACCAGCCAGTGAAACCATTGTCTCCAGCCCATGAATCAGTATATAATCACACATCTGGCTATTTCTCCTTCTATGCAAAGTGCACAACCACGTTCACTGCTTGAAGTTCTGCCCACTGGAAAGATTTCTCTTCACTTCTGTCCTTCAGGGATGTCCTAAAAAGGGGCTGTAGTGCTGCAGCTATCCACTTTCAGGCAGTTCCTGTATATTATGCAGAATCATATGTGAACCAGGCCCTAGTCTTCTATTCTTCTGTCAACTTATCATAGGGAACTCCCCATGAGGTCATTGGTGCAGGCTGAGGGAGAGAAGGCAGCATGGCAGGAATGGAGATCACAGGCATTTGAGCTACTTTCTCATGTAACTTGCTTGTGCCTTCAGGAGCTGCTCGATCCCAATCACATACATACCAGTTGCCTTTGATAATGAATTCCTGCTGTGCATACCCTCACTTTATGGCTAGAAGGGTTGGAAAGCACCCAGTTCATGATAGCAGTTCAGGTCACATGGAGACCTGATGACCCATAGTCAAATGTTCAGTTTCTATCAAAGCTCTGTAACAGGCCAGAAGCTGTCTCTCAAAAGGAGAGTAGTTATCTGCAGAAAATGGCAGGGTCTAGGTCCAAAATCCTAGAGGTCTCCTCTGTGACCTATGGAGGCCTGCCAAAGGTCCCAAACAGCATCTCTATCTGCCACTGACACCTCAAACATCATTGGATCCACTTGGTCATATGGCCCAAGTGACAGAGCAGCTTTCATGGCAGCCTGGACCTATTTCAGAGCCTCCTCCTGTTCTGGACCCCACTCAAAACTGGCAGCCTTTCAGGTCACTCGATAAATGGGCCAGAGTAACACACCCAAATGAGAAATGTGTTGCCTCCCAAATCCAAATAGGTCCACTAGGCATTGTGCCTCTCTCTTGGTTGTAAGAGGGGCCTAATGCAGCAACTTATGCTTCACCTTAGAAGGAATATCTTGATATCACCATACCACTGGACCGCCTATAAATTTTACTGAGGTAGAAGGTCCCTGAATTTTAGATTTATTTCCCATCCTCTGGCACGCAAATATCTCACCAATAAGTCCAGTGTGTTTGCTACTTCTTGCTCACTGGATTCAATCAGCACAACGTCATCAATATAATGGACCAGTGTGATATCTTGCAGAAGTGAAAAGTGATCAAGGTCTCCCCAAATAACATTATGACACAAAGTCAGAGAGTTGATATACCCTTGAGGTAGGACAGTAAAGGTATATTGCTAGCCTTGCCAGCTAAAGGCAAATTGCTTCTGGTGGGCCTTATGGACAGAAGTGGAGAAAAACGTATTTGCCAAGTCAATGGCTGCATACCAGGTCACAGGGGATATGTTAATTTGCTCAAGCAATGAAACCACATCTGATACAGCAGCTGCAGTTAGAGTCACCACTTGGTTAAGCTTATGATAATCCACTGTCATTCTCCAAGATCCATCTGTCTTCTGCACAGGCCAAATGGGAGAGTAGAACAGGGATGTGGGGGGAATCACCAACCCTGTGTCTTTCAAGTCCTTGATGGTGGCAGTAATCTCTGCAATCCCTCCAGGGATGTGATCTTGTTTTTGATTTACTATTTTTTCTAGGTAGAGGCAACTCTAATGGCTTCTATTTAGCCTTTCCCACCATAATAACCCTCACTCTACCAGTCAGGGAACCAATGTCAAGCTTGTGCCAGCTGTTAAGTATGTCTATGCCATTTATGCATTCTGGCACTGGGGAAACGACCACAGGATGAGTCCAGGGACCCACTGGACCTACTGTAAGTCAGAGCTGAGCTAAAACTCCATTAATTACCTTACCTCCATAAGCCTCTACTTTAACTGAAGAACCACAATGAGGTTTTGGGTCCCCTGGAATCAATGTCAACTCAGAACATGTCCAGTAGTTCCTGAAATGTCTGATCATTTCCCTTTACCCAATGCACAGTTACCCTGGCAAAAGTCTAGAGGTCTCCTTGGGGGAGGATGGGAGAAAGATTCACTGCATAAATTGTCGGTAATGTAGTGGGGTCCTTTAGTGGACCCGTCCTCCCATTCATTTAAAGGGTCTGTAAAGTGTCTCAAGTCTGGAAATTGATTGAGGGGCTGTGATTCTCTGTTTTTATAATTCAAATTAGTATTTTGTCCATTCGACCTAGGAGTTTTCTGCTTGTATAAATTAAGTAGGAATGCAATAGGTTTCCTATCAATTTTGCTTTTAGGAACTCCATGATTAATTAGCCTGCAGAGCTCTACACTAGTCCTACTATTCTGATTGCCACTTTGCCTCTGCTGTCAATCATGGTAGCTATGCCCACATTGCATTTGATGGTTGAGTGCTGCCACTTGGCCCCTGCCACATCAGGATTCAATTATTCTCATTGTATTTAAATTTTGTAGTTGAGTGACTACAGTTCCCACCATTAGATCTGACATCCAGAGAAGAGCAATTACAGGGCTCTTTAAAGGTGCAGGTACTGCCCTCACAGATCTATTTTGCAAGGCATCGGTTGGCTAAGGATAATGGCATCCAGCCCCATCTATATTCCTGCAAAGAACACGATCTCATTCTTTTTGTGCCTGTATGGTATTCCATGATATATACATACTACACTTTCTTTATCCAGTCTACCATTGATGGGCACTTAGGTTGATTTCATACCTTGCTATTGTAAATCGTGCTGTAATAAATATATGAATGGATTTAAATTTTGTCTTTAAGTGACTGCAGTTCCCACCACTAGATCTGACATCCAAAGAAAACCAATTACAGGGCTCTTCAAAGGTGCAGGTGCTGCTCTCACAAATCTACTGCACAAGGCATTGGTCCCTTCCAGCTGGGATGAGTCTGTCTAAAGTGACTAATCCACTACACCATCCCAATCCCCTTAAACCTTTGATCCCTTCCTCTACATTAAACCAAGGGAGATCAGGCATTTCTAGCTCACTCACAGTGGGCCATCTTTCAATCCATATTTCAGCTAACCAAGCAAATAAACTACTAGAACCTTTTTTTAACTGCCCGAGCTGCAACATTAAATGCAGAGTCCCTATTTAGTGGGCCCAAATCAATAAATTCAGCCTGATCCAACTCTATGTTGCTTCCACTATTATCCCATACCCTTAATATCCATTCCCATGCCTGTTCTCCATATTTCTGTTTATATAAATTAGAGAACTCAAAGAGTTCTTTTCCAGTGTTGTGCACCCCCTCATGGGTCACACTATCAACCTCACCTCTAGAGGCCCACCAGGACTTTAGTTAATTATAGGCCTAGAAGCAAACAGAAGTGTTGAGGTTTGATTCTCCTGAGGAGAATCAACATTATTTTGCCTGGAAACTGCCTCAGGAGAGGCCATCACTGTGGCCTCAGGCAGTGCAGGGTTTATCTCCTCAGACAAAGGTGGAAAGTCTGATGGAATCATGGGCTGGGGAGAGGATGTTGCCACCACTGGGAATGGGGAAGCTGTATCTTCTGGCAAAAAAGGTTCATAGAGTTTACAAACTCAGTGTCCCCAGCTTCATCAGGGTCCTCCCACACATCCGCATTCCAAATTGCAGGGTCCCATTATTTTCCGAACAGTGCCCTCACTTTAACAGTAGACACAAGGCTGGGCATGCACCTTTAGTTGCAGGTCAGCCACTCGCATGATAAGAGCTTGTGTCTGTTTTTCCACAATTTCAGCTCTTTCTCCATGAGAGATAAGACTCTTACTCAGGGCAATCTTAGCAGATTTGAGGCTCAGTATGTGTTTCTGAAGCTGGGAGACAGAATCCCTGAGTTCATCATTTCCTTTCATCACTTTGTCCATTGAACTTAAGAGCAACCAACCAGCTTCATTATATCCTTAGTTCTCCTCATGTGGTCAAAGATATTATGGATAAAATCACTAAACTCCTTGCCCCTCATGAGCAGTGAATCAGCAGTGTCAAATGCATTTATTTTGCACAACTCTCTAAACAGTTCACAGCAAGGACTATCAGTGTTCTCCATAGTATTAGAAGTATAGTCCTAAGCATTTTGGGGTCTAATCATATTAAGTAGCCAACTCCAGAAACCCCAAAACCAACAAAATAACTCCATCCTTAATATTTTGTTCCTCTAGAACCACTCCTGGTAGCAAAATCTGTATTAGTCAAGGTTCTCCAGAGGGACAGAACTAATAAGATATATATAAAGAGGAGTTTATAGAGTATTGATTTACATGATCACAAGGTCCCACAATAGGCTATCTGCAAGCTTGAGGAGCAATGATAGCCAGTCCAAGTCTCAAAACTGAAGAACTGGGCCAGGCACGGTGGCTCATGCCCATAATGCCAGCACTTTGAGAGGCCAAGACAGGCAGATCACAAGGTCAGGAGTTTGAGACCAGCCTGGCCAACATGGTGAAACCCCATCTCTACTAAAAACACAAAAGTTAGCCAGGCTTTGTGGCAGGGGCCTGTAGTCCCACCTACTCATGAGGCTGAATCAGAAGAATTGCTTGAACCTGGGAGGTAGAGGTTGGAGTGAACCGAGATCATGCCATTGCACTCCAGCCTAGGTGACAGAGTAAGACTCCAACTCAGAAAACAACAACAAAAAAAAAAAAAAAAAAGAAGGAAGAAAAGAAGAAGAAGAAGAAGACGAAGAAGAAGAAGAAGAAGAAGAGAAGAAGAAGAAGAAGAAGAAGAAGAAGAAGAAGAAGAAGAAGAAGAAGGAGGAAGAGGAGGAGGATGAGGAGGAGGATGAGGACGGAGAGGAGGAGAGGAGGACAGAAAAGAAGAAGGAAGGAAGGAGAGGAATGACGACGAACAGACGAATAAGACGAAAGAAGAGAAGAATATTAGAAGCAAGAAGCGGAGAATAAGAAGAAGAATAAGAATATACTACCTCCTTACGCCGCATACGACTCATCGAAAGCCTCCCAGCATGCCGCATACGCCTCAATGATCTGAGTATCTCTGTATTCGTCGTTCTTCATTACTTCTGCTTATTCGTGGCGTCGTCCTTAACGGCAATCCCTGTCACGCCACAGCAATCCTAAGTTACGACACCTCAGACAGCCCGCCGAGAATCCCTCCAATCCGATCCTCTCAATCCTACGACTCCCGAGCCGCTACTACGCCGCCTCCTCCTCCTCCGCCTCCGCCCCCTCAGACTCCTCCGCATCCCGTATAATAAGCATCCTCCTCCTGCCCCGCCGCCACTCCTACTCATTCTTCTGTTTCTTTCTACTTCTTCTTCTTCTTATTCTTCCCGCTCGCCATCCTCCTGTCCCCTGCACCTCGCCCGTCCCACACCCGGCCCCCCTTTTCCTCGCCTCCCCCCCGTTCTCTCATTCCCCTTCCCACCCCCTCCCCCCGTCCTTCTCTTCCTCCTCTCACTCCTCCTCCTCCTCTCCTCACACCGATGCGCCTCCGCCTTCAATCCGCTCCTCTCCTCCTCCTCCGCTCCTCTCCTCCTCCCCTCCTCACTCGCCTCTCCTTCTGCTTCTTCTCGTACCTTCTCTCTTCCGTCCTTCTTGCCTTCTCTTCCGTCGCCTCCTGCCCATACTCCCTCACTGCCCTCCTCCTTCCTCCTCCTCCTTCTCCCCTGCCCCTCTCCCTACTCTCCCCCTCCTCCATCCTTCCCTCCCACTGCCTCCAATCTTCTGTCCTTCCTTCTCCTCTCGCTCTCATCCTGCCCCTCCCGTCCTCCTCTCTCCTTCCTCCTTCCTCCCGCTCCCCCTCCCGCTGCCGTCTCATCCTCCTCACGCCTCAGATCCCTGCCGCCGTCCTCTCCTCCTCCCTCCACTGCCCCTCCCCTTCTCTTCTTCTTCCTTGCCTCCTTCCCTCCCTCCTCCTCGTTCCTCCTCCTCCTACTCCTCGCCTCCGCATCCCCCCTCCTATCCTCCTCCCTCCTCTCTCCTCCCTCCTCCTTCCGCCTCCCCTCTCGCCTTCACTCGCCTCCTCTTCTCCTTCGTCGCTCCCGTCCTCCTCCTCTCTCCTACTTCCCGTCCCTCCCGCCCTCCCTCCCTCCCTCCCTCCTCCATCCCTCCCCCTCCCTCCTCCCTCCCTCCCCCCTCCTCCTCTCCGTCTCTACCCTCCCTCACTCCCTACCTCCCTTCCTCCTCTCTTCGTTCTTCCATCAGACTCATCGGCCTCACTTTGTCTCTACTCATTTTTTCTTTTCGGTCTGCGTTCCATTCTCTCTTTTTTCACATTTTTTTCCTTGCCTTATATTGGCTGGCCAGCTGATTAGATGGTATCCCCACCCGTAAATGAGTCGCCTTTCCCGTCCCACTGACTCGAATGTTAATCTCTTTTGGCAACACCCTCACAGACAAACCCAGGATCAATAGTTTGCATCCTTCAATCCAGTCAAGTTGACATTCAGTATTAACCATCACTCCTTCTATGTGAACTTCTTGGGGGGAAGAAAAAACGACGTGAAAATTTATTCCAACTAATTTGAGAGTAAAATTAAGAGCTCATGCGTAATGGTGGTTTAAAAGTATTGGCAGATAAACTACGATTTTCTCAATAATTTTTTAATACCTATTTTCTTATTCAACTAAATATACAAAAATAATTGTAAGATAGAATGTATATAAAAAACACAATTAACTGTATGTTAAACTCATATCGTATTTAGAAAAACTGGGAATGAGGAAGAGAATATGCCACAAGACTAGCTCCTTTTATGGTTACGTGATATGGGACAGAGTAGGAAAGATACTGCAATTTTATACTTTTTGAATTTTGAACCATATGAATGTACTACCGATTAAAAAAACATTATTTTTCTAAAGAGACAAGAGATTGAATATTTTGAATAAAAGGAACTTGGATTTTTACCTCACACTGTAAACACGCATTTTAAATAAATTGAAAATTTAAATGTAAAATTCAAAGCTAGGAAATATTTGAAAATTATTGATAAGCTAACTGATTTGATTATGCACAGGACCATTTAAACTATATAGTTATAGTCATTTGAAAAAGTCTTAAAATTTTATTTATGTAATTGGCTAAATTAAAAATTGCTTTCTGTGCATTTATAAATTGAATGTCAAAAAAAGACTAGAAAAATACTTATAAAAATTATAGAACAGTGCCAATATTCTTATTATATGTCAGGAACTCATAAATCAGTAAAATAAATATTTAACATTCTTTAGATAATATGGCAAAGAACAAGAAAAAAACAATTTACTACAGAAAAAAAGAAAACAGAACAGATAGGAAATAGTTGACCACATATTAAATAGAAGATATGCAACCCTAAGTAAAAAGATGACATTTTTAGTATGTCAAGTTGGCTAAAATTTGCCTTTACATTGCTCTTTTCCCCCTGCCATAAGACCAAAATAGGAGCTTTTCCTTCAGCCTTATCCCAAAATGCAGAACACATGGAACAGAGTCAAAGCTGGTCTTCAGCCAACACGTACATGAGACAGAAATAAAGGCTGGTTATTACCGGCCACTGTGATTTCAGTGGTTATATATGTTCACAATATGACTTAGCAGAAGCTGACTAATACAGTAACCATAAATGCAAAGATAACAAAAGACTGAAATGAGTTATAATATTGAAGAAAAGAATTTGCTAACTGCTACAAATAAAAATAGGCAATATAAACTCATGAACAAAGAAAATATAATAACGCAATTTTATTCATAAGAATGCCTTGATTATACATCATTTATTGGCACATTGGTTCTTTGAGTTTCTTTTTAAGTGAAGGACTATTTCAAATGGAAATGAATATATATTAATAATATATATATATATACACTTTTTTTTTCTTTTTTCAAGACAGGGAAGACTTCCAGGGAAGTGTGGGAGAAAAGAGAGAACTGAGAAGAATATAATCCATCCCCTGCAGAGTGCGATGAACATTAGGGTAGTTACAGGAGGTGCAGGTTAGGGCATGAAGGTTGAATGCTGAACTGAAGCATCTATGGAGGTCCAATGCAAACCCAAGGAATGAACATCTAACTGATGTCACCTAAAATGTTTTACACAGGGGTTTTCATTAAAATATATGCATAAATTAAATGCTAATAATTACAAGAAAGTATATCTAGAATCTAATGAAGATAATCTTTGGCTCCATTCAGTTATAATCATAGGCTCTCTGAATAAGAAGGGGCTTCAAATGTCATTTATTATTTCAGTTCTATTTTAGTAACTTTCTTACACAACTCTATCAGGACCAAAATTTATAAAACAAAATTTTTGCCGCGATTCCCAAAACCATGAGTACTACAAATGAATACTAGGTCTTCCACATCTTATTAAACTAATTTGATGATTGAGAGGAATAAAAAAGAGATATTGTTCAATCTGGAGTCCATAACTGTCAAAGATGGATGCATCAAGAATGATGGTAAACATTTTCAACATCTGCTTCCTGTTCCCAGAATATGTCATCATAATCATCAAAATAAATGTATTGGCTATAAATAGGCTCTTTACTACATGGGTTCCAATTTACCAGAAATTAGATTGTATTTAATAAAAATATAACAAATTACATGTAGAAAACTTTCATATAACATATTACCTTGTTTAATTAGGTTTCAGGAACTTCTCCATGCCTCAGAGGATTACACTGAATATTCAGAACATCAAACACCCTTTTTGAGAACAGAGCTATTATATTTTTGGGTTGTTAATAAAATAGATTCTATAGGAATTAACAGCTCACCAGCTTGCATCCCTGTGAAATAAAGAAGAAACATTGTGGCTGGTAGTTAGAAATCTCCTTCACAGAAAAGTAATGCAGAATTTATTTTAGAATATTTTGTTATAAAACATAACCACAAGAAGCATAATTTAACAACATATCTTTTTAAAGTAACAAATATGCTACTGAAATAAAATGACACATGACATCTCAATGCAGATAAAGAAAAACATTTTTGTTAGAAAACCTGCTGACCTCATCACGTGACTTTAACATTAAAATGTGATGAACTTGAAGAATAATGAACAACAAAAACTGTGTCACTGTTAAATAACAGAAAGTGAGAAATAACACAAAGCATAAAACTTTTTTCTGCTTATGGCTTTATAGATTGTGTTTAAAAGGCAAAATATGTTTAATCTCCACACAGGAAGGAACTAAACATATTGAACCTGCATAAGAATCATTCGGTGTCAAGTTGACGGAATCATGTTGCATATAGAACTTTTGGCAGTTCTATTCTCAGAGGTGTCATTGAGCTTGATGGAATGAGGCCTATCCAGAATAGGAGGGTATATCTTGTCCAAAAAAAATGTGAGAACAACAGTGAATATCACAAATGCAGGCCTCTCTAAACAGGCCATGTAAATAAGGTAAAAGGAGATTACAAAGCAACTAAGAAAGGCAGAAAAATCTGATCTAACTTCTAGAACTTTTAGTTTCTGGTCTTATGTTTAGGTCTTTAATCAATCTTGAGTTAATTTTTGTATATAGTAAGAGAGAGGGGTCCAGCTTTATTCTTCCACAGATAGCCAGCCAGTTTTCCCAGCATCATTTATTGAAAAGTATGTCCTTTCCCCATTGTTTATTTTTATAAACTTTATCAAAGATCCATTGGTTATAGGTATATGACTTTATTTCTGGGTTCTCTGTTCCAGTCCACTGATCCATGTACCTATTTTTGTGCCAGTACCATGCAGTTTTTATTAGTATGGCCTTGTAATATAATTTGAAGTTAGGCAATGTGATGCTTCCAGATTTGTTCTTTCTGCTTAGGAGTGCTTTGGCTATTTGCGCTTTTTGTTGTTGTTCCATATGAATTTTAGGATTACTTTTCTAATTCTATGAAGGAAGACATTGGCAATTTGATAGGAACTGCATTGAATCTGCAGATTGCTTTGGGCAATATGGCCATTTTAATAATAGTGATTCTTCTAATCCATGGGCATGGGATATTTTTCTATTTTATTGGGACAGCTACAATTTACTTCATCAGTGTTTTGTAGTTTCTGTTGTAGAGATCTTTGTTAAATGTATTCCTAAGTGTTTAACTTTTTTTGTGTGACTACTGTAAATAGGATTGAGTTCTTAATTTGGTTCTCAGTTTGAACATTATTGGTGTATATAAATGCTACTAATTTTTGTAAATTGATTTTGTATCCTGAGACTTTACAGAAGTTGCTTATTAACTCTAGGAGTCTTCTGGAGGAGCCTTTAGGATTTTCTAAGTACATGGTTGTGTCATCAGCAAACAGAGATAATTGGACATCCTCTTTTCTAATTTGGATGTCTTTTATTTCTTTTCTTGCCTCATTGTTCTGGCTTGGGCTACCAGTACTATGTTGAATAAGAGTGATGAGAGTGGACATCCTTTTCTTGTTCTAGTCCTGAGGTGAAATGCTTTCAAATTTTCCTCATTCAGTATGATATTGACTATGGGGTTGTCATATACGGCTATTATTTTGAGATATATTCCATTTATGCCTAGTTTGCTGAGGGTTTTTTAAAATTATGAAGTGATGTTGCATTTTATCAAATACTTATTTTACATCTACTGAGATGATCAGAAAGTTTTTGTTCTTTGTTTTGTTTACATGGTGAATCATGTTTATTAATTTGCATATGTTGAACCATCCTTGCCTCCCTGGAATTAAGCCCACTTGATTGTGATGGATTTTTTTTTCTTTGATGTTCTGTTGGATTCAGTTTGATAATATTTTGTCGAGGATATTTGCTTCTACGTTTGTCAGGAATATTGGCCTGTAGGTTTCTTTTCTTGTTGTGTCCTTGTCTGATTTTTCGTATGAGACTGACACTGAATTTATAGAATGAGTTAGGGAAAGATCCCTACTCCTTAATTTTTTGGAATAGTTTCAGTAATATTGGTATTAGTGCTTTGCATGTCTAGTAAAATTTGGCTGTGTATCTGTTTGGTCCTGGTCTTTTTTGTTGTTGTTGGGAGACTTTTTTATTACCGATTTGATTTCATTACTAAGTATTCCAACAAACATATTTTAAGAATCCTGAACATCACTAATCATCAGAGAAGAGCAAATTAAAACCACAATGAGATATTATCTTATATCAGTCAGGGTGGCTATTATTACAAAGTTAAAAAACAACATATGCTACTGTGGATACGGAGTAAAGAGAAGGCTTATACACTGTTGGAGGGAATGTAAGTTAGTTCAATCCCTATGGAAAACAGTATGGAGATATTCCAAAGAAGTAAAAATAGAACTACCATTTGATTCAGCGATCCTACTACTGGTTATCTACCTAAAGAAGAAGAATCCATTATATAAGAAAAAAACCTGCACTCGTATGTTCATTGCAGCACTATTCACAATAGCAAAGTCATGGAACCAACCTAAGTGTTCACCAAGGGTTGGTGGACACTTACCACATTTTCTTTAAACACATACATACCACAGTTTCCTTATATGTATGCGTGTATGTGTGTATATATATACACACACACACACACACACACACACACACACACACACACACACACAGTGGAATACTATTCAGCCATATAAAAAGAATAAAATCATGTCCTTTGCAGCAACATAGATGGAGCTGGAGGCCATTATCCTAAGTAAACTAACTCAGAAGAAGAAAATCAAAGATCATGTGTTCTCATTTATAAGTGGGAGCTAAACAATGAGTACACATGGACATAAAGTTGCAGCATAAGTACATATGTTACTGTGGATACAGAGTAAAGAGAAGGCTTATACACTGTGGGAGGGAATGTAAATTAGTTCAACATCTATGGAAAACAGTATGGAGATATCCCAAGTAAGTAAAAATGGAACTACCATTTGTAGTTCTACATATGTAGTTACATATGATAAAACTTATACTCTGAAAAATATAAAACATTGTTGAAAGAAATTAAAGAAAATCTAAACAAATGGAAAAATATCCCATGTTCACAGATCTAAAGACTTAGATTAACAGCAGATTTCTCAGCAGAAACCCAACAAGCTAGAAGGGACTGGGGTTCTATCTTTAACCTCCTTTAAACAAAACAATTATCAGCCAAGAATTTTGAATCCAGTGAAAATAAGCTTCATAAATGAAGGAAAGATACAGTCTTTTCCAGACAAACAAATGCTGAGAGAATTCACTACTACCAAGCTAGTACTACAAGTATTGCTAAGGAAAAAAAAAAAAAAGTTCTAAACCTCAAAACAAATCTTTGAAATGCACAAAATAAAATCTTAAAGGCGTACATCTCACAGGATCTATGAAACAATAACACAATGAAAAAACCAAGATATTCAGGTGACAAATAGCATGGTGAATAGAATAGTACCTCAAATCTCAACAATAACATTGAATGTAAATTGCCTAAATGCTCCACTTAAAAGATACAGAATGGCTCTTTCCCTAAGTGGCCTGAGGTAATCTGTGAAAATGGTTCCCTATACACTTGACCCAGAGAACCCCACAAAATCATGCAAATCAAGAGGTTCTAACCTTCGTATTCACCTTAAGAATACTTGTGAAATTGCCCGGGCCATCAAGGTATGTATATATGAAAAGCCACAAAATATCTGAAAGATGTCACTTTACAGAAACAGTGTGTACCATTCCGATGTTACAATGGTGGAGTTGGCAGGTATGCCCAGGCCAAGCAGTGGGGCTAGACACAAGGTTGATGGCCCAAAAGAGTGCTGAATTTTTGCTGCACATGCTTAAAAACGCAGAGAGTAATGGTGAACTTAAAGGTTTAGATGTAGACTCTCTGGTAATTGAGCACATCTATTGGGGAACCTGCCCCCGATAATTCAACATTATTTCACATAGGTTCTTTTCTGTTTCCCTAAGTGTTGGCTGGTCTGAGAAATAAAGAGAAAGAGTACAAAAGAGAGAAATTTAAAGCTGCGTATCTAGGGGAGACCATCACATGTTGGCAGGGTTCCATAAGCCCCCAAGCCGCAAAACCAGCAAGTTTCTATTAGTGATTTTCAAAGGGAAGGGAGTGTATGAATAGGGTGTGGGTCACAGAGATCACGTGCTTCACAAGGTAATAAAATATTACAAGGCAAAGGAAGCAGGGCAAGATCACAGGACCGGGGAGAAATTAAAATTGCTAATGAAGTTTTGGGCACGCACTGTCATTGATAACATCTTATCAGGAGACAGGGTTTGAGAGCAGACAACTGGTCTGACCAAAATTTATTAGGCAGGAATTTCCTCATCCTAATAACCCTGGGAGTGCTATAGGAGACCGGGGCTTATGTCATCCCTTATCTATAACCGTAAAAGACAGACATTCCCAGAGTGGCCATTTTAGAGACCTACCCCTAGGAATGCATTCTCTTTCTCAGGGCTGCTCCTTGCTGAGAAAAAGAATTCAGTGATAGTCCTATTTGATTTTGAAAGAAGAGAAATATGTCTCTGTTTTGCCCAACTCTCAGGCAGCCAGAACTAATGGTTATCTCCCCTGTTCCCTAAACATTACTGTTATCCTGTTCTTTTTGCAAAGTGCCCCGATTTTATATTGTTTAAACAATTTGTGCAGTTAACACAATCATCACAGGGTCCTGAGGCAACATACATCCCAGCTTAACGAAGATGATGGATTTAGAGATTAAAGTAAAGACAGGCATAGGAAATCACAAAAATATTGTTGGGGAAGTGATAAATGTCCTGAAATCTTTACAATTTATGTTCAGAGATTGCACGTAAAGACAGGCATAAGAAATTGATAAAGTATTAATTGTGGGAACTAATAAATGTCCATGAAATCTTCACAATTATGTTTCTTTCTGCCGTGGCCTCAGCCGGTCCCTCTATTGGGTGTCCCTGACTTCCCACACCCACATCTCCAGTGAAATAAAGCATCATGTGTGCGGCGGACTTATGGAGCTCATAGTCAGATTAACCCATATATGAGGTCTCCCTGCCACATTGAGATGATCCTTATTGAAAAGGAACAGCTTGTTCCTAAACCAGAAGAGGAGGTTGCCCAGAAGAAAAAGATATCCCAGAAGAAACTGAGGAAACAAAAACTTATGGCATGGGAGTAAATTCAGCATTAAACTAAACACAATTAAAAAGAAAAAGAAAAGACACAGAATGGCAGAATGGATGAGAATTCAGCAAACAAGTATCTGCTGTTTCCAAGAGACTCACCTGATACATAAGGATTCACATAAACTTAAGGTAAAGGGGTAGAAAAATATATTCAATGCAAATGGACACCAAAAGCAAGCAGGAGTAGCTATCCTTGTATCAGAAAAAACAAACTTTAAAGCAGCAGCAGTTAAAAAAGACAAAGAGGCACATTATATAATGATAAAAGGCCTAGTCCAACAGGAAAGTATCACAATCCCAAATATATATGCACCTAATACTGAAGCTCCCAGATTTATAAAAACAATTATTATTAGACCTAAGAGACAAGACAGACAGCAATGCAATAATATTGGGGGACTTTTCTCCACTGACATAACATTAAATGTCTACATCAAAAAGTCTGAAAGAGCACAAAGAGACAATCTAAGCTCATACCTCAAGGAACTAGAGAAACAAGAACAAACCAAACCCAGCAAAAGTAAAGAAATAACAAAGAGCCTAGAAGAACTAAATGAAATTTAAACTACAGCAACAAAAAGACAATACAAAGGGCAAATAAAATAAAACCTGGTTCTTTGAAGAGATAAACAAAACGGATAGACCATTAGCAAGGTTAACCAAGAAGGGAGAAGATCCAAATAGCTCAAATAGAAATGAAACAGGAGATACGTCAACCAAAACCACAGAAGTACAAAAGATCATTAAAGGTACTATGAACAACTTTACATGCACAAACTAGAACACCTAGAGGAGATGGATAAATTCTTGGAAACATATAACCCTTCTAGATTAGACCAGAAATAAAGAGAGACTCAACAGACAAATAACAAGCAGTAAGATTGAAATGGTAATTTGAGTTACCAAACAAAAAAATTCCAGGACCAGATGGATTCACAGATGAATTTTATCAGACATTCAAAGAAGAATTGGTACCAATCCTATTGACACTATTCCACAAATAGAGAAAGAAGCAATCTCCCTAAATCATTCTATAAGCCATATCACCCTAATGCCAAACAGGAAAACATATAAAAAGAAAATACTACCAACTCCCTGATGAACACTAGATACAAAACCTCAACAAATATAGTCTAACTGACCCTCCATCAATAATCCCCATGATCAAGTTTGTTTCATCTAGTGATGCAGTATTGTTTAACATCTCAAGTTCAATATGTCACCACCCATAAACAGATCACAAACACCATCACATGATCATCTCAATAGATAGAAAAAACATTTAATCCACAACTCCCTCATTACTCTCCGAAACACCTCGTAAATTGGCATAAGGGACAACATCGGGTAACAAAACCGCTCTATTAAAATCCACGCCCAACATTATACAGACAGAAGTTGAAACATTCCCCCTGACAACTAGAACAGGATAAGGATGCCCACTTTCACCACTTCTATTCAACATAGTACTGAAAGTCCTAGCCAGAGCAATCATATAAGAACAAGAAATAAAGGGCATCCAAATTGGTAAAGACAAGGTCAAACTGTTGCTGTTTGCTGCTGATATGATCACATAAAGAGTCATCCAAAAAGCTCCTAGAAGTGGCAAATAAATTCAGCACTTTCAGAATACAAAATTAATGTACACAAACCAATAGCTCTGCTATACACCAACCGTGACCAAGCTGAGAATCAAATAAAGAACTCAACATCTTTTACAACAGCTAAAAATTACTTACGAATATACCTAAAGAAGGACTTCTACAAAAAAAAAAAAAAATTACAAAACACTGCTTTAAAAAATCATAGACAACACAAACAAATGGAAACACATCCCATACTTATGAATGGGTAGAATCAGTATGGTGAAAATGACCATACTGCCAAAAGAAATCTACAAATTCAATACAATTCCCACCAAAATACCATCATCAGTCTTCACACATCTAGGAAAAACAATCCAAAATTCATATGGAACCAAAAAGAGAGCCCACATAGCCAAAGCAAGACTAAGCGAAAAGAACAAATCTGGAAGCATCACATTACATGACTTCCAACTATACTATAAGGTCATAGTCACCAAAACAGCATGGTACTTGTATAAAAATAGGTATATAGACCAATGGAACAGAATAAAGAATTAGAAATCAACCCGAATACTTACAGTTAACTTACCTTCAACAAAGCAAACAAAAACATAAAGGGTGAAAGGATACACTATATAACAAGTGGTGCTGGGATAATTGACAAGTCACACGTAGAAGAATGAAATTGGATCCTCATTTCTCATCTTATACAAAAATCAACTTAAGATGGATTAAATACTTAAATAGAAGACCTGAAACCATAAAAATTCTAGAAGATAACATTCAAAAAACCCTTCTAGACTTTGAGGCAAAGACTTCATGATCAAAAACCCAAAAGCACATGTAACAAAAACAAAGATAAATAGATAGGACTTGATTAAACTAAAATGCTTCTGCACAGCAAAAGGAACAATCAACACAGGAAACAAAACACTCACAGAGTGGGAGAAAATCTTCACAATCTATGTCTGACAAAAGATTAATATCCTGACTCTACAAGGAACTCAAACAAATAAGCAAGAAAAAACAAACAAACAAACAAACAATTCCATCAAAAAGTGGGCTATGGACATGAATAGACAGTTCTCAAAAAAAAAAAAGATATACACACGGTCAACAAACATATGAAAAAATGCTCAACCTCACTAATGATCAGGTAAATGCATGTCAAAATGACTATGTGATACCACCTTACTCCTGCAAGAATGACCATAATAAAAAAATCAAAAAATAATAGAAGTTAGCATGGATGTGGTGAAAAGGGAACATTTTTACATTGTTGGTGGGAATGCAAACTAGTACAACCACTATGGAAAATAGTGTGGGGATTCCTTAAAGAACTAAAGGTAGATCTACCATTTAATCCAGCAATCCCACTCCTGGGTATCTACCTGGGGTAGAGAAGTCATTATATGAAAAAGATACTTGAGCATGCATGTTTATAGAAGCACAATTTGCAATTGCAAAAATATGGAACCAGCCCAAATCCCCATCAATCAATGAGTGGATAAAGAAAATGTGATACACACACACCCACACACATACACACACATACACACACACCATGGAATACTACTCAGCCATAAAAAGGAACGAAATAATGAATTCACAGCAACCCAGATTGAATTGGAGACCATTATTCTAAGTGAAGTAATTCAGGAATGGAAAACCAAACATTGTATGTTCTCACTCATAAATGGGAGCTAAGCTATGAGGATGCAAAGGAATAAGAATGATACAATGGGCTTTGAGGACTCAGGGGAAAGGAGGGCAGAGGTGATGGATAAAAGACTACACATTGGATACGGCGTATGGTGCTCTGGTGATGGGTGCACCAAAATCTCATAAGTCACCAATAGAGAACTTATTCATGTAACAAAACACCACTTGTTCCCCAAAACCCTATTGAAACAAACACAAAATAAAATAAGCGAAAAATAGCATGCAGCATCTACCAATGTCTAAAGGCCCTTAGATAGTTTATTTTCAGAAGTCTTCTGAATAGATAGATGCCCTCTCTGGTCCTCATTAATATTCCAAAGAGAAACACAGTTTAAGCATCATTTTCTCCTCCACATAGAGATCTGGTGTTTTTCCTCTTCTAATCTCTTTTTTTAACTGGACTATGTACTATGTTATATTGTCTTCTAATTATTCATAGACCTATATTATTATTACCTCAAAAAGATTCATTTTCTGAAGGCAGGAATTATTCATTTACTTCTATTTTATGACCCACAGTGCTGTGTGCATCAAAAATTCAATGTCTTAATTGACTAATACACTATTTTATTGCCTTTGGTATTGCATAAGAAATGTCACAGAACTGTTAATGATGTTTAAAATAATAGTAAGAGAGTAACTCAAAATTAGAGGATTACCATATCATAAATAAAATATATCTTAGAACAGCCTAGAAGCAAGCCTTATTTAAAATATTATTTTAAAATTTCACAAATAACTAGAACTTTAATGTCCACCAGAATGCAGCTTTGAATGGAAAGGTTGATACTGGGTTCTAAGTTGGTTTTCCATTCCTTGGTCATAAAAGCTAACTGTACCACTCCTGAAAGCCACAGGTTATTTTGGCATTTCTTTGGATTTATAATACAAGCAGCACATTATTTCCAGTGCCTGGGCTGCCTGAAATAAGAAGTTCTACCTTGGTGTTGCAGGCAGTTAATGACTAGATGAACCCCAGTCAGGCAAGAAGGCAGTTTTAGTCTTTCCACATGCCAAACCTAAAGCAAAGGTGGCTAGAAATGGACCTAGAGAGTCGCACAAAAACACGAACTAACTTGAACCTCACTTAAATATAAACTAAACATCATCATGAGGTTTGAAATAATCTAAACCCCCATATTTCTTTAGTAGTTCTGTTTTTCTTTTTCATTATTGCTGTTGTTTTTAATACCCTTCAAACTCTTCTGGGTTATAGTCTAAACTGGAAGTGCCAGAATAACAACACAAATACTGCTATTATTTTCATGGCCTACGCAGAGTGGGAAACACTGGAAATATCAAGACACCATAATTAAAGTTCATCAAATTACAATTTCTGTAACAAAGAATACAAATAACGAATAACAACACAAACATTACCATTATTTTCATGACCTACCCAGAGTGGGAAGCACTGGAAATATCAAGACACCATAATTAAAATTCATCAAATTACAATTTCTGTAACAAAGAATACAAATAATAAGACAGTAGCCAGTGTGACTTTGACAGCGACTAAGTCTGATGCCCACTGATGGAATTTTTTTTCTTTTTTTTTTTTTTCGAGATGGAGTCTCACTCTGTCACCCAAGCTGGAGTGCAGTGGCACAATCTTGGCTCACTGCAACCTCTGCCTTTGGGTTCAAGGGATTCTCCTGCCTCATCCTCCCAAGTAGCTGGGACTGCAGGCATGAGCCGCCATGCCTGGCTAATTTTTGTAATTTTAGTAAAGACAAGGTTTTGCCATATTGGCCCAGGCTAGTCTCAAACTCCTTATCTCAAGTGATCTGCCCACCTCGACCTCCCAAAATGCTGGGATTACAGGTGTGAGCCACCATGACCAGGGCTGGATTTTTTTTTTTTTTAAGTTCATGTATATAGAAATCTGGAAACGGAAAAGAAATGAAACTGCTTATTTGGGAATAACTGAAAAGCAAAGTTGTGAGCATATGTAGATGAAATCTAAATCTTGGTATCCAATTTAACTATTAATATCATCACAGTTCCTGTTAAAAGTTTTTAATTAGTGTTAGGTAGAAGTGGGTGGTTAAACTTTATTTTTATTTCCTGCCTCTGTCCAATGTCTCGAAGCTGTATTATAAGAATAATTTTAAAAAGAAATAAGGATATGGGAAATCTACAACCAGAACAACTGATCTCTGAATGATCTAGGCTGACTCTTACAAATTATAACTGGAGGCAGATACTCAATTTAGTCAATAAACAAGCAGTGCATATTGAGCAACTACCATGTGATCAGCTTTGTACAGACTGTGGACCAAATGACTGAGATTTTTGGTTAACTGAACCCAGAAGAACAGCTTTAGTGGAAAAATTGTGGATTTTATTTTAGATGTGGTATGTGTTGAGATGTATTCAGCAGGCAGTTGAATATTCAGAGCCTGGGAAAAACTGGGCTCAAGACAGGGAGGTATTAATTGAATTTATAAAGGTGAATGAAATGTACAAAGAGAAGATGATGACAGACCTACACATGATACTTATCAGATGGACTGGATGACACAGAAACCAGTGAGAGTCCAGGGCCAGCAACATGGGTGTGTGGCCTGTGCAATCTCACATAGCGTCACTCTCAGAAGGGCTCCAAGCTCAGGGTAATGCTATTGCCACCATCTTACAATTTTTTTAAAAATGTATCTTTGAACTATGTTTTGTAAGCAAAGTTGGATGGGGCAATGGAGCACACGCATGAGGAGAAGCACTATGTGCAATGTGCATGCCCACCGTTCCTGGCCTTCCCACTCACATATCATGTCTCATGAGCACAGAATTCCAGCGGACTCATAATGCATGGGAGTTCAGCAAGACTCAGTATGAGTACCAGGTGCGTGTTTCATCTTAGAGTAAGCATGTGCAGGGGAAGGCTGATAAGTCTTGAGAGGCCATGCTTTCTGTTCAAACCAGAACTTGTTGGTGTGAAAGAAATCGATGATGTTCTAAGAAACCCCATCATATATTTTCTTACTTGTGTTAATTTCTTACTTGTGTCAATTAGTCAAGCACTTATACTGAAAATGATGACATACGAGTAAACTGACCATAGTGTTGATAGAATGTGTGCATATCAGTAAGTGAAATTAAAAAAAAGTAGTTCGTTTTGTGCAGTGATTCTACTGTTCTGATAAGAATGAAATACATACATATGTATGAGCTATAAAAATAATACCTGTATAATTTTGGTGATTACACATAGCTAAATGCTTTTAAAATTGGCATTTATGCCAATTTTATGGTATTGTACAATATGAAGAAAAATGGTAAAATTTATTCTAAAAATTTAAAATTTTATTTTTTCTTTACTTAGAATGACATTAAACAGCAAATAAAAAGATTCCATGACAAGTCAAGAGAGAAACTGCAAAAGAAACAGAATTATATTGAGTAACTTTAACAATAATTTTTCTTGTTTTTCGAACAAGGGAACTCAAATTTTAATCTTGCTTTGGGCCCCACAAATTATGGAGCTGAGCCTGAGAGGGTCAATAAATGGAAGGGGAACCAAGATGATCTGTGTCACGAAAGTCACAGGATAAGTGTTTTTTTTATTTTTTTTTTTTTTTTTTTTTTTTTTTTTTTAGACGAGTCTTGCTGTCACCGGCTGGAGTGCAGTGGCCAGATCTCAGCTCACTGCAAGCTCCGCTCCCGGGTTCATGCATTCTCCGCTCAGCCTCGAGTAGCTGGACTACAGGCGCCCGCCAGTCGCGCATTTTTTTTTTTTTTTTGTATTTTAGTAGAGACGGGGTTTCCCATGTTGCCAGGATGGTCTTGATCTCTGACCTCGTGACCGCCCGTCTGGCCTCCCAAGTGCTGGATTAAGGCTTGAGCCACGGCCCGCCGATAAGTTTAAGAGAGAGTATTTTTGGTTATTTGTTTAAATGCAGTCCTGTTGCTGGGCTGAGGGTTAGCAGCAAGACTTTTCATGGCTGCCTTCCCAGCTGGCATAGGGCCAGGGCTCCAGGAACACGGCTCACCCCCTAGTTCTGCCAAATGTCTGTTGAGAATAGACACTGAGCATGAAGGTTAAGTGGTTTCTGATAACCTTTGAGAGAGTAATATGGGGAAAGTAGCTAGACTGTAGGCTAGATTCCAAAGGAGTAAGGAGTGAAAAAAGAATATTATTGCAGCAAGAATAAATTACATTCTCAGAAAGTGTGTTGCAAGTCTAAATGGATGAATGGATGGATGGAGGAACTGGCTTGTGTACCTTATTTTCTACTCTCTGTACGTTGGGCACTACACTATGAATGAAGAAATGGGAGATTTTTATGGCATAGCAAAAGTGAGAACAATACTGAATATATTACGTAAATCATTTTATGCATAACACATTATCATTTGTAGGGCCAACAGCACACATGGGTTATAAGTTTAAATCAGATTATTTAATCCTTTTCTCTTTTTGGATTTTTTTCTCTCACCATTCAAGAGAAATGTTACTGACTATGTCTATGAGTATGTGCTAGGGTTGTACTAGACAATAAGCCATATTTGGTGTTTTTTTTTTTTTCCAGTTATAGTTGTGGCATACAGTATACTAAACATTCAAACTCCTTCCCCAAGATCAAATTGTGTGCCATGATAGGCATCTGGCTGACGTTGCTGAGAGATGGGAATTCAATCTGCATCTTTGAAAGATATTCCTGTTAATATGAAGCCAACTGGCCCACATGGAACTCAGCTCTACAACTTCTGCTTCATTAGCAGCTAATGAGTAGAGTTCAGTGCCAAACAACAGGAAAATTCTTGCTTTTATTATTCCAGGTTCAAGGTTATAGCACTGGTCTAAAGAGTAAAATTGGCCTGCAGAAAATTGAAACACACTCCACACTAATAAAAACACAAACTGCATATACTGTAAGACATCTTTGAGTGATTATACCTGAAAGACTAATACCAGTTGTACTGAGATCATTAGCTTTTCAAATATATCCAAACGTGTTATATTATAGCCTCCTACTCAGAACTAATTCCTGGGCCCAACTGTTGTGGGAAGTCAAGGACCCCAAATGGAGGGACTGGCTAGAGCCATGGCAGAGGAACATAAATTGTGAAGATTTAATGGACATGTATCAGTTCACAAATAATAATGCTTTTATAATTTCTTAGGCCTCTCTTTAATCTCTTAATCCTTTTATCTTCATAAGCTTAGGATGTACATCACCTCAGGACCACTGTGATAATTGTGTTAACTGTACAAATTGATTGTAAAATGTGTTTGAACAATATGAAATCAGTGCATCTTGAAAAAGAACAGAGTAACAGCAATGTTTAGGGAACAAGGGAAGCAACCATAAGGTCTGACTGCCTGCGGGGTCAGGCAAAAACAGCCATATTTTTCTTCTTGCAGAGAGCCTATAAATGGACATGCAAGTAGGAGAGATATCACTATATTCTTTTCCTAGCAAGGAATAATAATATTAATACCCTGGGAAAGGAATGCATTCCTGGGGGGGTGGTCTATAAATGGCCACTCTGGGAATGTCTGTCTTATGCAGTTGAGATAAGGATTGAGATACGCCCTGGTCTCCTGCAGTACCCCCAGGTTTACTAGGGTGGGGAAAAACCCCACCCTGGTAAATTTGTGGTCAGACTGGTTCTCTGCTCTCGAACCCTGTTTTCTGTTGTTTAAGATGTTTATCAAGACAATATGTGCACCGCTGAACATAGACCCTTATCAATTGTCCTGCTCTTGCCCTTTGCCTTGTCATCTTTTTTGGACCCTTATCAGTAGTTCTGCTTTTTCCCTTTGTCCTGTTCTCTCAGAAGTATGTGATCTTTGTTAGACCCTTATTAGTAGTTCTGCTTTTTGCCTTTTGAAGCATGTGATCTTTGTACCTACTCCCTGTTCTTATACCCTCTCCTCTTTTGAAACCCTTAATAAAAACTTACTGGTTTTGAGACTCAGGCGGGCATCACGGTCCTACCGATATGTGATGTCACCCCCAGCAGCCCAGCTGTAAAATTCTTCTCTTTATACTGTCTCTCTTTATTTCTCAGCAAGCCGACACTTATGGAAAACAGAAAGAATCTACGTTGAAATATTGGGGGCGGGTTCCCCCAATACCCAACTTTGCTTTCAGCAGGTTCACTGATTGTACAGGGAGAGCCAAAGTAGGAGCAAATCTGTGTTTCTATGAATTGCCAACATTTGTTACTGTTATCATGAGTCCGTTTTTACAGTCTGAACAAGTTTTGATTTTAATCTCAACTGAAAGCCACAGAGTTTAAGGCTCCTGATAGATGAATAGTTTTACTCTTTGGTGTCAGTGTCTACAACGAAGAGGCTTGAAGAAAAAAGTGAGAGTCTACTTATCTCTAAAATAGACTAATGAATACGTTTTATTTTTAGAGTAATACTTGTCTCAAAATCACTTTGAAACATCAGGAAGTAGGGCTGTCCTCTCACCAGTACTTTATTGCTCATGACCTCCCTGCCTACATCAAGACACAAATAGACCTGGATCTACTCCCCCTCATCCCAGCCAAATGCCCTCTTCAGAGTCAACAGCAAGGCCTGATTGAATGATTTGTGCCTCCCTGCAGGCCTCCCTGGCTGCCAGTAACTCACTTCAGAGTCTTGGTCATTTGTGGTGTGTCTTGAGGATGCTTGCTAGCTGTTCTCTTCCTCAGTTGGTTGTATTCATTTCTGGTTTGGGGTAATTGCATGTTTGAGTTCACAGTAAAAATATAAACATGTAAGTGATACACACTGTAAATCTTATTGCACATGATTCATACACACATGAATTTAAAAAGAAAAAAAAAGAAGCAGGATATCATTGTAGGAGTATTGTTAGTTATTTCAAACTTTATAAAGAAGAAAGTGTTGTGTGTTTGTTGGAAGTATTTGTGAATTGTTAGCAACTTTTACCCCACTGCTTGCATATCTGCAAATCCATGGAGTAAATAACAGTGATTTGGTTCTCCTTAGAAGCAGCCCAGGGCTCACTGCAATGCCGTTAAGACTATAAGTAAGCATGGTGTTATACAAATGTGAGTCATCTACAAGCCACCTACATAATTTTTGCCATATTAACATATTCTTTGTACTCATAATCTCAACATTTTTATGGAGACCTCCTCAGACTTTTAGTGAGTTAAGTCTATTTTAAAAGAAAGCTGTAAAACACTGCTGTACTCCTTGTGCTTCACTAGATTACATATTCTGGGGAGCACTGAACCTACATTTCTTTTGTAGTCTCCTTGGCCCACAGCCCTGTGCTATGCTCATAATAATAAAGCATGTATGACAGTGTTCATAGATTGAGATCATCTTTTCTACCTTCAGTGAGCTTAGTACATGAATAATTTTCTATACAAAAGCATAGAAAATTCAAAACATTAATTTTTGTGTGTGATAGAAAAGAAATGAGAAAAAAATTACACCTAAAGACTCATAGGATTTCAGACTTTGACATTCTGATCATTTTTTATTTGAAAAGACAAGAACATAATATTTTCTAAAGATAAGCTCTTGAAAAAACCGTTTCTTGTAACCAAAAACATATTAACCCTTGGAATTGTATGGTAATCTCAGTCGTTTCAGAAATGCCAGTGTCAATATGCTCAATCAAATTCTCATCAATGAAAAGGATAGAGACGTTGAAAAGGTAGAACAGCAGCAGAAATAAAAGTGATCTTTTGGAAATTACTTTTGCTTTCATTGTTTGTGCTCAGATTTGAAGAGTATTCACTATTTGTTTTGCTAAAATTCTTCCAAATATCATTAAACTGAGAACTTGAGGCAACTTGTCTGACTTTGGGTAGAGAATAATTACCATCTGCAACCTACAAATGTGGGTAAGCTTGCACTGAAATAAACCATCCAAATCCATGACGAACATCAAAATTGTAGACATAAGGAGCAAAGCAGAAAATTGTAGTATGACAAAATAGCTACATTTAATTATGTAAAATTACATAGAATTTTAGTCTTCTTTAGAGGTGCTTTATTTAAACTTACATCTAAAGGCACATCTTTGGTTAATGCAACTTTCATTTCAAGTCCAGGAGTTGACAGAACATTTATTAAATTTAAAATTCAAGCAGATTGTAATGCTTGCAATTTTGAAAGTTAGAGTGCCACTTTTCCGAGAAAAAATATTATTTAAAACCGTGAGGTCCACTTGAGCCCCTTTGCTCATATCAAATCTTTCATGTGCCCCTACCTATGAAGACTTTTCTGTTCTTTTGCAGAGAATAAATCTCATCCTAGGCAACAGAGTGAGTCTACTCAAGACTTTCTCTTCCAGCCAGGTAGCATTCTAAGAAATGGTGTCCCTCTATACATGGCCTTTGCGGATCCTATGACCAGTCTTGATTGCCCTTATCTCTGAGTCACCCCAGAGAAGCTACACGAGTGACCCAGCACCATTCTCACAAGAAAAGACGCTCTGGGTGGCTTGCTGTCTGGTTAGCTGGAGGACTGAAAAATCAATGTTATCAACTTCTGAGTACACTGAGCAGCTCATTAAGCATCATTATGCCCATTATTTCCCCTAGCTCCTACAGTCCCTTTCCAAAGAGAGCATTTGTGTACACTCTGTAAAACAAGTTCTACTATCCTGGCTATAGGATATTCATTGAACCAGGAACTCGGGGCTCAAGAGTATTGCTATGAGTCAAAATGTGATCAGAGAAGAGACAACCAAAGATACCATGACAATAAGATCGAGTTGACCATCACAGAGAAGAACTAAGCAGCCGCTTTCCTGGAGCTGCCTCAGAGCACAGACAGGCTTCCAGTTTTAGTCCGTATTTGTCCTTACAACTAATCATCACTTCTTCCTTTCTCTAAAGCTCAGGGTCTCATTTTGAAGCAACTCAGAGAAAGCCTCTGAGTTGGTATACACAGGTGGTATATCTAAATAATAATACAATAAATAAATATAATGCTTTCATTATACAACTCCCAGGACCACTCTTTCTATGTAAAATGTGAACTTTACTCTCTGGAGCAGCTCTCTAGCTTTCTCCCATGCGTATTCTTTCTCTCAGAATCTGCCTTCTCTCCTATTCTCATTTCAAGCCACAAAATGTGCCCTCTGTGTGCAAAATGGCAGTTAGAGATCACAGAGATGGAAATGTGACAATCCCTCTTTCATGTGCGGCTTTCAAGCCTTGGTGTAACAGAGGCTCCATTTTTCCAAACTCTGCTTGCAACTGCTTTGTTAGCTACCAGCGTCAGAATGACCACTTGAAGAATTTTGCTGAAGCAGAGGAAAAGTACTACTTCTAGAGGGGGTGAGTGCTCCTATTTGATCATAGTAAGAGCAGCGTCAGACAGGACAGTCTAAAAAGGACTCACCATTCCCAGGCCCAGGGGGCTTTCCTGCTACACTAAAGGAGAACATATCCATCCACATTTCACCTTAACCTTCCTCTACTAAGTTCTGGATAAAATACCTTACTTATGAATAAATAATAACAACAATCATAACTCCTTTAGAGAGAGGGATCTGGCAAATGTACTCTACTAGAGATGCCATCTTTTCCCAGCCTCCACATGCAGACATTCTGTCCCAATGGAAGAGCAGGAGTAGACACCTGACCCAAGATGGGCCAATTATTATCCCTCCTGGGAACTTTTGAGTTAGAATGAACAAATACTGAGTTTGTTAACAATGTGACACCAAGCTGGAAAGCCAGCAGGAAGAGGTGAACATTTTAAAGTGGCCCAGCACAAGGTGATGAGTAAATTAAGCAGCAGTCAGCAGAGAGAAAAGAATGAAGATGGCATGCAGCATAGAAAGATACCGGGAGGCCCCTGGAAGACATAAAAGGAGAAATAAAGGTGGGGAAATAAAATGAAAAGCTATATGATAACTTTCTAATATTTTTTTTTTTGAGATGGAGTCTTGCTCTGTCACCCAGGCTGGAGTGCAGTGGTGGATCTCGGCTCACTGCAACCTCCACCTCCCAGGTTCAAGCGATTCTCCTGCCTCAGCCTCCTGAGTAGCTGGGATTACAGGCATGTACCACCATAACCAGTGAATGTTTGTATTTTCAGTAGAGACAGGTTTCACCATATTGGCCAGGCTGGTCTCAAACTCCTGACCTCAAGTGAGCCACCCACCACGGCCTCCCAAAGTGTTGGGATTAGAGGCGTGAGCCACTGCACCTGGCCAATAATTCTTATAATTCCCAGAGTTTTGGCTGAAATTAGATTCCTTAAATAAATTTCAACTTGCTTAAACCAACGAGTAGATTTAGGGTCCTCACAATGAAATATACATGTAGCAGTTGATTTCTTCTAACAAAAAAACAGCATCACTAAGTAGCAATCTATGAACATAAGGTTCTTAGTTTTAGTCATAGCTGACATTAAAGACATTAAATTCTGAGATCACGTTAACCTTACCACTTATTTTCTTCCATCAAAATTATTATACTTATAACAGGAGTACAACAAATTCCACAATTATTCATGGAGCTACTTTTGTGTATGGTGATGAATAAGTCAGGATTCCTTCCTGTTGGGGCTGGGAATCAATGATGTCAACGAATAATGACAATGATGTCTGAAAAGTCTGTCATGGAGGCATGTTCTAGGGCTTCAGAGACACTACCTTATTTGATTTTCACCTTCAAAGATAGTTACAAGAATCAACACTTAGCAAAAACAATCACACAAGAAAGGTAACCATTAGTTTAGTTTCAGTAATTTGTACTTGAAGCCTGAGGAAATAAAGTATTGTTCACTTGGCACATAATTGGCATTTAATAGATGTGAGCCTCCTCCCCAATGTCTTGTCATCCCTAACCACCTCCAATCACCATTTTAACAGTTAAAAATCAGACATAAGAAAAGATTAGGCAATTTGTCAACTTGGCTGAGAACACAACTTAATTTAGAGCTGACAATTGAAAGCACAATTGAAAAGCAACATTCTTTTCACTCTGAGGTAAAATTTCCCAGCAAGATGTCAGAAGAAATATACAGTCTTCTACTTAAACACACATGTAAGCCAGACGCAGCGGCTCACACCTGCAATCCCAGCACTTTGGGAGGCCGAGGCGGGCGGATCATGAGGTCAGGAGTTCGAGACCAGCCTGACCAACATGGCGAAACCCTTTCTCTACTAAAAATACAAAAATTAACCGGATGTGGTGGCACACGCCTGTAATCCCAGTTATGCAGGAGGCTGAGGCAGGTGAATCGCTTGAACCAGGGAAGCAGAGGTTGTGGTGAGACAAGATAGCACCATTGCACTCCAGCCTTGGCAATAGAGGGAAACTCCATCTCAAAAAACAAACAAACAACAACAAAAAACAAGTGTATTAAGCCACAAGCTGGCTTATCTCTTCTCCCTCCTGAGGTGGCATTAAAATAACAAAAGCTTTTTTAAAAGTATAAACCCTAGTGACAAAGAAAACAGAAGGACACAAACACAACATCAGAAGAATGATAGAAATGAGTTTCCAGGGAAGAAAGCCCCAGTTCACCACTGGAGGGATGCTGCAGGGAGGGCCAGCCAATGGGGAGAGTTGGCTGGCTGTGCCAAGGCCTTTAGAGATTTTTGGTGTGGCACACGGTAGGTGGAGGCAAGCGAAGAAAGCCTGATGATTTCCTTACTGCCCTCCCACGAGGAGGACAAGGTCTCTACCTGCTCAGTGGAGGACCAGTGCTTTGCCTCCGGAGAGACTGAGAAGGAGAGGCTTTGGGAGCAAGAAACCAGGTTCAGAGCAAGAGCGGAATGATGCGCAAGGAACAAAACATGGGAACTAATGTCACATGCAGGCCTCAGACCAACAAAGAACTTAGTGAACTGGGCTGCTGCCCATTAGGGGAGAGATCGGAACCATTTTTGTGTGAAAAAGTCCCATAGTAAATCCTCTCATGTACATACTAACAATGTTGGGGCCCTCTCAGAGTGACTGGTTTGCTGCTTAATTATTCAGAAATGAAGGCCACTGCTTGCCATGCCACACATCCACAGGTCTCCCAGGCAGCTCTTTAAAAAAATCAATTTATTGAAGAGATGGTCACATAAAATTTACCATTTTAAAGTGAAGGATTCAGTGACATTTAGTAAACTTGTAATGTTTGCAGCCACCACCTCTATCAAGTCCCCATTGCTACAAAGTAAAACTCTGTTCCTATTAAGCACTTTCCATTCTCCCCTTCCCCTGACCCCTGGAAATCACCAATCTCCATTCTGTTCTCATGAATGTATCTATTCTAGATATTTCATACAAAAGGAATCATACAATATGTGACCTTTTGCGTTGACTTCTCTCAACTGGCATAATGTTTTGGAGGTTTATCCATGTTACTATATGTATCAGTACTTCATTCATTTTTATGATAGAATAATATTCCATTGTATGAATACACTACAATTCAGATCGGCTTTTGATGCCTCAGTCTAATAAAAACAACTATCACCATACATAAGGCAAAAGAGAGAAACCAAAATAAACAGAAAAATGAAAACTGGAGAAAACAATATAATTCAGAGAACACAGTAAAACTTCTAAAAAAGTAACATCTCATATCCTGAAAGATTAAATAAATGCACACCCATATGTGTATCTATTTGTGTATATATTTGTATATTTACTGTTTACACATATCTATAGATATATGACATCTTTAAAATAATAATAGGATGCTGTGAGAAAAACAAAGGTTAAAAAGAACTAGTTGGCCAAAATAAAAATAATACATAGAAGGTTAGGAAGATAAGGAAATATCCCAAAAAGTCTGATCAAGGGAAATTTTGAGAGAAAAAAATGACATATACAATTGTGAGAAGAAAATTAAGCAACACCCTATTTTGAAAAACAAATGTTTCTTAGTCTAAAATTTTACACTCAGCCAAACTATTAGTCAAGGGTTAGAGTAAGGACATTTTCTGACATGAACGGTCTCAGAAAATTAGCTTCTTATGAAGACTTTCTAAGGAATCTATTTGTGTGCTCCAATAAAGTGCGAGAAGAAAAAAGCTTGGATACAGGACACAGGAGATATAAGTTGGCCAACAGGATGAAAGAGCTCCAGCGCAACAACAGCTGGGTCACAGGCTGAGACATGACCAGTCCAGGATTGCGTAGAAAACTGAAGACTTTCAGATCATCGTTGCAAATAAAGTACAGTGTATGGACACAGCCATAAATTTCCATCAGCAGAGTACACAGCCATCCAAACTCCAGCCCTGCCCAGGAAAATGTAGCACAATTAAAAGTAATCTGCACTTTTCAGCAGCTTCAAGGTCGAAGTTTTGTATGTAGTTAAACAGATATTTACCTGTCTCCTATGATATGGAAAAGCTGGGTGCTGTGTACTGGTTATTCTCCATTTGCCCCTCCAAATTCATTCTCCACCCTTCTTCCCCTTCTCTATGTCAAGAGGCTGACTTCCACGGACTGCGTCACCAGGCTCCGTTGGCCTCCACCTTGCAATCAGGTTTGGCCAGTGGGAAGCACTGGCGGGCAATCAGAAGGCAGGGGGAGAGACCAGGATACATACTCCTCTCTCCATTCTGTTTCCACAGCTGTGCTTTTTCCTTTATGGCTGTATCTCTTGTCGGGCAGCTCCTCTCCCAAGGCTGTAGCTCTCACTAGGTTCCAGGACAATTCCCTCCTCTTTGCTCCTTCAGGAAAGGGATGGTAATGACTTCCCAGAGTTGCCAGTTCCTGGGTGCCTCACTCTTCCTTCCCAGTTCCCTTAATCCGCCCATACCTTTGCAAAGAGTCCCATTATTAAACTGTATTCAATGACAAACCTTTGAATATACATCTTTTTTTCTGCTATGACCCTAAATAATAAACTTTTAAAGCTTAATTTAAAAAGTCAAACTTTAAACAAACACTAGTATATTATTATAGGTGAATTATTTGTCTTTAATCTTCCCTTCTGAGTTTAACAAATCGTGTGTGTGTGTGTGTGTGTGAGAGAGAGAGAGAGAGAGAGAGAGAGAGAGAGAGAGAGAGAGGGAAAAGGACAGGAAGAAGCAGAGGCAGACGGAGCTGGGGGTGAGAGAGAAAGTTTGAGACAAAGAAAAAATACCATATTTTACTGATTCCAGGTTCTTGCTGTAATCAGCTGTATAAAAGATCCTTTAGTACTGGTGCTCGGACAGTGTTTTACAAAACAGAAAGATTATGCAATACCTAATATTTGATAACAATTTTTAGTACATAGTAAATATTTTATTACTTTGTTTAAATATTCTGAAAAATAAATTCTTTCATTATGATATAACTTATGATCCTCCCCCTAACATGGCTATGTTCTCTAATTATTTGTTTGTAAATCAAATCATAATAATAGTTGTAATCACAAGTAATACTAGTTTTAATCATAATATGCACATAATTTTGAATCCTGATTTTTCTACTTAAAAGTATGTAATGACCATATTACTATCTTGCCACATAATTTTCATAATCATCATTTGAAAATTGTACACTGTACTTAATCATATGGATATACCATAAATCACAAACCACAGCTATACCACATTATCCTAGGCAATGTTCCTATAATCTATTTGAATATTTTTATTGTTCAGAAAATAACATTGAATAAATCTGATGGACATGAGTTCTTCCCTTAGAAGAGTAAGCCAAGCTGGGACTTAAAGTATGTTTGCTCTAGAATCTAGACTGGCCTGTAGGATTGACAGACAAGTTGGCCAATGGTGTATGTGTACTGAGAAACAAAGCAGCCCCTCCGAGAAGCCCATTCTCTAGGAAAAGTGAGTTGGGACCCAGATAATGCTTGAGTCCTGGAGAGGGACAAAGGTTCTAAATACAACAATTGGTCAGTTAATTCACTTGTCTGATGAACAGCTGTGAGGCCTGTTTCACCAAATATTGATGAGATGTTGTGATCACCAGCCACACTAATTTGGGATCCCTGTATCCCAAGAAGAGGAGAAGGCTTTTTCTACCTCCAGGGAGAACAAGAGCACTGTCACCACTCCAAGGACCCAATGAAGTATAGCTTCATTAGTGTCAGTTGCAGGTGGCACCTGTGGCAGTAGCAGCCCTTAGGTGCCTTCCACAGCTACTGGCAGCAGACATTTCTGCTGGGAGATGGAGCCAGAGCCAGAGAGAACCATGTACTCCATGTGGTTGTGCAAATTCCTTGTGTTTGAAAGCAACCCTCACACAATTTCCCAAAATAATGAGGGAAACCCTTGTGGGCTGTCTAGCCTTTGGGACAGATTTTTTTTAAAAAATGCTATTTGTTACTGTTAATATAGGGTCTAAATTACCCTCTGAGTTAGGGAAAACTAGGAAAAAATGAATTGAACTTTAAAATTTTTATGCTAGGAGGGAGGGTACATAGACATTTACTATACTGTTCTCTACCTGTTTGAAATATTTCGCTTAAAAGATAAAATCACAGTGCAAGTAAACATGCTTTAATAGAAGGAGCATAAATATGGCAAATTTATACAAAGTATCTTCCTCCCTCCCTCCCTCCCTCCCTCCCTCCCACCCCGTCCCTCTCTCTTTCTTTCTTTTTGAGACAGAGTCTCACTCTGTCACCCAGGCTGGAGTGCAGTGGCATGATCTCGGCTCACTGCAACCTCTGCCTCCCGGGATCAAGTGATTCTCCCACCTCAGCTTCACAAGTAGCTGGGATTACAGGTGTGTACCACCATGCCCAATTAATTTTTGTATTTTTAGTAGAGACGGGGTTTCACTATGTTGGCCAGGCTAGTCTTGAACTCCCAACCTCAGTTGATCTGCCTGCCTAATTGTAGATGACACAAACAAATGCAAAAACATCCCATGAATTGGAATAATTAATATCATTAACATAACCATACTGCTCAAAACAATCTACAGATTCAATGAAATCCCTATCAAGATACCAACATCATTTTTCACAGAATTAGAAAAAACAATTCTAGGCCGGGCGCGGTGGCTCAAGCCTGTAATCCCAGCACTTTGGGAGGCCGAGACGGGCGGATCACGAGGTCAGGAGATCGAGACCATCCTGGCTAACACGGTGAAACCCCATCTCTACTAAAAAAATACAAAAAAACTAGCCGGGCGAGGTGGTGGGCGTCTGTAGTCCCAGCTACTCCGGGAGGCTGAGACAGGAGAATGGCATGAACCCGGGAGGTGGAGCTTGCAGTGAGCCGAGATCGTGCCACTGCACTCCAGCCTGGGCGACAGAGTGAGACTCCGTCTCAAACAAACAAACAAACAAACAAAAAAACAATTCTAAAACTCATATGGAACAAAAAAGAGTCCAAATAACCAAAGCAGTCCTACGTACAAGAACAAAGCTGGAGGCATCCCATTGCCTGATTTCAAATTATACTATAAGGCTATAGTAATCAAAACAGCAAAGTCCTGGTATAAAGCCAGACACATAGATTAATGGAACAGAATATATAACACAGACATAAGATCACATATTTACAGTTAACTGATTTTTGACAAAGCCAATAAAAACATACACTAGGGAAAGGACACCCTTTTCCATTAATGGTGTTGGGAAAATAGATTCACTATATGCAAAAGAATGGAACTGAACTCCTATCACTGTATACAAAAATCAACTCAAGATGAATTAAAAACATAAAAGTAAAACCTGAAACTATAAAAATACTAGAAGAAAACCTAGGGAAAACTCTTCTGCACCGTGGTCTAGGCAAATTATTTATGACTAAGACCTCAAAAGTGTAAGCAATAACAACAAATGAATAGGGCCAGGCGAGGTGGCAAGCGCCTGTAATCCGAGCACTTTGGGAGGCCGACGTGGGTGGACTGCCTGAACTTAGGAGTTCAAGACTAGTCTGGGCAATACAGTGAAACCCTGTCCCTACTAAAATACAAAAAAATCAGCTGGGCGTGATGGCATGTACCTGTAATCCCAGTTACTTGGGAGGCTGAGGCAGGAGAATTTTTTGAACCCAGGAGACAGAAGTTGTAGTGAGCCGAGATTGCCCCTTTGCACTCCAACCTGGGTGACAGAGTGAGACTCCGTCTAAAAAAAAAAAAAAAAAAAACAAAGACAAATGGGATATGATTAAACTAAATTAAACTAAAAAACTTCTGCACAGTATAGGGTGAATAGAAAACCTGCATAATGAGAGAACATTTTTGGAAACTATTCATCCAACAAAAGACTAATATCCAGAATCTACAAGAAACTCAATTCAACAAATACAAAATAAAATAATCTCAATAAAAATGAGCAAAAAATATGAATAGACATTTCTCAAAAGAAGACATACAAATTCCCAACAGGTGTATGAAAATTCTCAACATCACTAATCATCATAGAAATGCATATTAAAATGAGATATCATCATACCTTAGTCAGAATAGCTATTATTATTTTACTTTTTATTTTGTTTGAGACGGAGTCTTGCTCTGTCACCCAGGCTGGAGTGCAGTAGTGCGATCTCGGCTCACTGCAACCTCCGCCTCCTGGGTTCAAGCGATTCTCCTGCCTCAGCCTCCCAAGTAGCTGGGACCACAGGCATGCGCCACCACGCCCAGCTACTTTTTGTATTTTTAGTACAGATGGGACTTCACCATGTTGGCCAGGATGGTCTCGATCTCTTGACCTTGTGATCCACCCGCCTCAGCCTCCCAAAGTGCTAGGATTGCAGGCGTGAGCCACTGTGCCTGGTCACAGAACGACTATTATTAAAAGACAAAAAAAAAATCCACACACACAAAAAGATTTTAGTGAGAATGAAGAGAAAAAAGAATCCTATACATGTTGAAGGGAATGTAAATTAGTACAATCTCTAAGGAAAACATGGAAATTTCTCAAAGAATTAAAAACACAACTACCATTCAATCCAGTGACGGCACTACTGGATATCTACCCAAATGAAAAGAAATCAGTGTATCAAAAGGATACCTGCACTCATATGTTTATCACAGCACTATTCACAATAGCGAACATATAGAGTCAACCAACGAATGATTGGATAAAGAAAAGATGGTGATTATATGCACAATGAAACACTATCTAGTAATTAAAAAGAGTAAAATCTGATTTTTTTTCAGGAACATAGATGGAACTGGAGGTCATTATCTTAAGTAAAACAAGCCAGACACAGAAAATCAAATATCACATGCTCTCACTCATAAGTAGGTGCTAAAAAATGTGTACACATGGACATACAGAGTGGAATAATAGAGAATGGAGACTCAGAGAAGTGAGGGAGTTGGGAGACAATGAATGATGAGAAATCACTTAATGGGTACAATGTATGTTATCTGGGTGATGGAGACCCTAAAGTCTTGACTTGAAGACTATGCAAGCTAACAAAATTATACTTGAACCCCATAAATTTATAAAAATTAAAAACAAAATAAACTTCCATGGAGTATGGTTTCTAAAGGACAGCTGATGTGGAACTGCTCAGTTTTCTGACCTAAAGGAAGGCTGCCAGCATTCACCTTTCAGGCTGAAAGTCTGCATTCACTTATTTTGTGGTTAAAACACTTGACATTAACATAGGGTCTGTGGCTAATGTCATATATATGAAATATATGTCATATATTTTTTAAAATTGAGCACAATATATAAACGAATCCCAAAGGTGGAGCGTTTTCCCAAAGTATACTTTATTAAAACATGTAGATTTTCCTCTTTCAAATATACTGCAAACTATTAGAATGGTTGAATTAGAATGCTTTTGGTTGCAAGCAATAGAAACCCAACTTGATCACAGAAAATGGTGGTTCTTTGGAAGGACCTTGGGTTAATTCCTCACAGAATAAGAGGAAGAATGGAACACTTCAGGATGCATGTGGCAGAAATGGAGCTAGTCTGGGGGTTGACTGACTCTCTAGAGGCAGGGACCTGGCAAGATTGACTCCATATTGCACTGTAGCATTCCTCAATATAGTGGTTTCACCCTTTTTCAGTTAAAGATGACCACCTCTGTAGAGAAAGTGGCCATAAATTCCTACAAAATAACAACTTTCAGCTGAGTGCAGTGGCTCACACCTATAGACCCAGCACTTTGGGAGGCAGAGACAGGCAGATGGCTTGAGCCCAGGAGTTTGAGACCAGCCTGGGCAACATGGCCAAACCCTATTTCCAAAAAAAAAAAAAAGAAAAGAAAAGAAAAGAAAAGAAAAGAAAAGAAAAGAAAAGAAAAAATTAGCTGGGTGTGGTAGCACACATTTGCAGTCCCAGTTACTCAGGAGGCTGAGGTGGGAGAATTGCTTGAGCCCAGGAAGTCAAGGCTGAAGTGAGCAGAGATCGTGCCACTGCGCTCCAGTGGGTGAGAGAGTGACACCCTGTCTCAATAACAACAACAATAAAATTCCAGATCTATTGATATGAAAAATCTTTAAGAAGGGCTCTGATTGGCCCAATTTTGGTCACCTATTCCTTCACCAGTCACAGTGGCCATGGAGATGGTGTCCTACGACTGCCCAGTCTCAAGTCTGCAGACTTTAACCACTAAAAAAAGAGGACAACACAGACAGGGCCATGGGAAGAATTAACTTGGACCCAGGCCAACTCTACATTTGTAACTACAAGAACAGAAAAGATGAAGGAAATGAAGAAAAGTTGCCCTATCACCCTTAAATGGAGTTTTGAATGAGTATTCTACTTTGTCTATATATACACACATAGACACCTTAGTGCACAATATTGTCACAGAGCTACTTAACAAAGAGATGGTTTTGAAATCAATCTGAAGACTAGAGGCCTAAAAATAGAGAAACAAAGCTTATCTATTGGGGATCCTTGGAATTTAGCCCTACATGAAGGACTGTTTCTGTTTCTGGAATTCTTTAGGAAATGAAGTACAGCCCCATGAGTCTGATGTAATAAATAAGAACTAGTATACAAGGTTAAATGATACATAATATCATTTTAAATGTGCACACTAACCAAAGAGGGCTCTAACAAAGTGTTTTTCAGATACAAAGTATAACTCAGGGATAAGCCTTCCTTCCATTCTTCTGTTCATTCAGCAACACATTAAGAGCCTTCTGCAGACCAAGCATTACTCTAGGTTCTGTGGAATTTGTTATAAACAAAATGGACTTGTCCTGGAACCAATAAAACATTGAGGATGGAAGGCAAAAATAAACAAGTAAACAAACACAACAAAAACCCGGGGGCGGAGCAAGATGGCCGAATAGGAACAGCTCCAGTCTCCAACTCCCAGCGCGAGCGACACAGAAGACCGATGATTTCTGCATTTTCAACTGAGGTACTGGGGTCATCTCACTAGGGAGTGCCGGACAATCGGTGCTGGTCAGCTGCTGCAGCCTGACCAGCGAGAGCTGAAGCGCGGCGAGGCATCGCCTCACCTGGAAGCCCAAGGGGGAAGGGGATCCGTTTTCCTAGCCACGGGAACTGAGACACACAACACCTGGAAAATCGGGTAACTCCCACCCCAATACTGCGCTGTAAGCATACAGGCACACCAGGAGAATATATCCCACACCTGGCCGGGAGGGTCCCACGCCCACGGAGCCTCCCTCACTGCTAATACAGCAGTCTGCCGCGATCTATCCGCAAGGCAGCAGTGAGGCTGGGGGAGGGGCGCCCGCCATTGCTGAAGCTTAAGTAGGTAAACAAAGCCCCTGGGAAGCTCGAACTGGGTGGAGCTCACAGCAGCTCAAGGAAGCCTGCCTGTCTCTGTAGTTTCCACCTCTGGGGACAGCGCACAGCTGAAGACCAACAGGGGAAATAGCGGGAGCCGGTGCAGACGCGAACGACTCTGACAGCTTTGGGGAGAGCCGTGGATCTCCCAACGCGGAGGTTAAGATCTGAGAAAGGACAGACTGCCTGCTCAGGTGGGTCGCTGACCCCTGAGTAGCCTAACTGGGAGACATCCCCCACTAGGGGCAGTCTGACACCCCACACCTCACAGGGTGGAGTACACCTCTGAGAGGAAGCTTCCAAAGGAAGAATCAGACAGGTACACTCGCTGTTCAGCACTATTCTATCTTCTGCAACCTCTGCTGCTCACACCCAGGCAAACAGGGTCTGGAGTGGACCTCAAGCAATCTCCAACAGACCAACAGACAGTCCTTCTGACTGTCAGAAGGAAAACTATCAAACAGGAAGGACACCTATACCAAAACCCCATCAGTACGTCACCATCATCAAAGACCAGAGACAGATAAAACCACAAAGATGGGGAAGAAGCAGGGCAGAAAAGCTGGAAATTCAAAAAATAAGAGCGCATCTCCCCCTGCAAAGGAGCGCAGCCCATCGCCAGCAACGGATCAAAGCTGGTCAGAGAACGACTTTGAAGAGATGAGAGAAGAAGGCTTCAGTCCATCAAACTTCTCAGAGCTAAAGGAGGAATTACGTACCCAGCGCAAAGAAACTAAAAATATTGAAAAAAGAGTGGAAGAATTGACAGCTAGACTAATTAATGCAGAGAAGATCATAAACGAAATGACAGAGATGAAAACCATGACACGAGAAATACGTGACAAATGCACAAGCTTCAGTAACCGACTCGATCAACTGGAAGAAAGAGTATCAGTGATTGAGGATCAAATAAATGAAATGAAGTGAGAAGAGAAACCAAAAGAAAAAAGAAGAAAAAGAAATGAAGAAAGCCTGCAAGAAGTATGGGATTATGTAAAAAGACGAAATCTACGTCTGATTGGGGTGCCTGAAAGTGAGGGGGAAAATGGAACCAAGTTGGAAAACACTCTTCAGGATATCATCCAGGAGAACTTCCCCAACCTAGTAGGGCAGGACAACATTCAAATTCAGGAAATACAGAGAACGCCACAAAGATACTCCTCCAGAAGAGCAACTCCAAGACACATAATTGCCAGATTCACCAAAGTTGAAATGAAGGAAAAAATCTTAAGGGCAGCCAGAGAGAAAGGTCGGGTTACCCACAAAGGGAAGCCCATCAGACTAACAGCAGATCTCTCGGCAGAAACTCTACAAGCCAGAAGAGAGTGGGGGCCAATATTCAACGTTCTTAAAGAAAAGAATTTTCAACCCAGAATTTCATATCCAGCCAAACTAAGTTTCATAAGTGAAGGAGAAATAAAATCTTTTACCGATAAGCAAATGCTTAGAGATTTTGTCACCACCAGGCCTGCCTTACAAGAGACCCTGAAGGAAGCCCTAAACATGGAAAGGAACAACTGGTACCAGCCATTGCAAAAACATGCCAAAATGTAAAGACCATCGAGGCTAGGAAGAAACTGCATCAACTAACGAGCAAAATAACCAGTTAATATCATAATGACAGGATCAAGTTCACACATAACAATATTAACCTTAAATGTAAATGGACTAAATGCTCCAATTAAAAGACACAGACTGGCAAACTGGATAAAGAGTCAAGACCCATCAGTCTGCTGTATTCAGGAGACCCATCTTACATGCAGAGACATACATAGGCTCAAAATAAAGGGATGGAGGAAGATCTACCAAGCAAATGGAGAACAAAAAAAAGCAGGGGTTGCAATCCTAGTCTCTGATAAAACAGACTTTAAACCATCAAAGATCAAAAGAGACAAAGAAGGCCATTACATAATGGTAAAGGGATCAATTCAACAGGAGGAGCTAACTCTCCTAAATATATATGCACCCAATACAGGAGCACCCAGATTCATAAAGCAAGTCCTTAGAGACTTACAAAGAGACTTAGACTCCCACACAATAATAATGGGAGACCTCAACACTCCACTGTCAACATTAGACAGATCAACGAGACAGAAAGTTAACAAGGATATCCAGGAATTGAACTCAGCTCTGCACCAAGCGGACCTAATAGACATCTACAGAACTCTCCACCCCAAATCAACAGAATATACATTCTTCTCAGCACCACATCGCACTTATTCCAAAATTGACCACATAATTGGAAGTAAAGCACTCCTCAGCAAATGTAAAAGAACAGAAATTATAACAAACTGTCTCTCAGACCACAGTGCAATCAAACTAGAACTCAGGACTAAGAAACTCAATCAAAACCGCTCAACAACATGGAAACTGAACAACCTGCTCCTGAATGACTACTGGGTACATAACGAAATGAAAGCAGAAATAAAGATGTTCTTTGAAACCAATGAGAACAAAGATACAACATATCAGAATCTCTGGGACGCATTTAAAGCAGTGTGTAGAGGGAAATTTATAGCACTAAATGCCCACAAGAGAAAGCAGGAAAGATCTAAAATTGACACTCTAACATCACAATTAAAAGAACTAGAGAGGCAAGAGCAAACACATTCAAAAGCTAGCAGAAGGCAAGAAATAACTAAGATCAGAGCAGAACTGAAGGAGATAGAGACACAAAAAACCCTCCAAAAAATCAATGAATCCAGGAGTTGGTTTTTTGGAAAGATCAACAAAATTGACAGACCGCTAGCAAGACTAATAAAGAAGAAAAGAGAGAGGAATCAAATAGACACAATAAAAAATGATAAAGGGGATATCACCACTGACCCCACAGAAATACAAACTACCATCAGAGAATACTATAAACGACTCTACGCAAATCAACTAGAAAATCTAGAAGAAATGGATAATTTCCTGGACACTTACACTCTTCCAAGACTAAACCAGGAAGAAGTGGAATCCCTGAATAGACCAATAGCAGGCTCTGAAAGTGAGGTAACAATTAATAGCCTACCCACCAAAAAGAGTCCAGGACCAGATGGATTCACAGCTGAATTCTACCAGAGGTACAAGGAGGAGCTGGTACCATTCCTTCTGAAACTATTCCAATCAATTGAAAAAGAGGGAATCCTCCCTAACTCATTTTATGAGGCCAACATCACCCTGATACCAAAGCCTGGCCGAGACACAACAAAAAAAGAGAATTTTAGACCAATATCCCTCATGAACATCGATGCAAAAATTCTCAATAAAATACTGGCAAACCGGATTCAGCAGCACATCAAAAAGCTTATCTACCATGATCAAGTGGGCTTCATCCCTGGGATGCAAGGCTGGTTCAACATTCGCAAATCAATAAATGTAATCCAGCATATAAACAGAACCAAAGACAAGAACCACATGATTATCTCAATAGATGCAGAAAAGGCTTTTGACAAAATTCAACAGCCCTTCATGCTAAAAACGCTCAATAAATTCGGTATTGATGGAACGTACCTCAAAATAATAAGAGCTATTTATGACAAACCCACAGCTCATATCATTCTGAATGGGCAAAAACTGGAAAAATTCCCTTTGAAAAGTGGCACAATACAGGGATGCCCTCTCTCACCACTCCTATTCAACATAGTCTTGGAAGTTCTGGCTAGGGCAATCAGGCAAGAGAAAGAAATCAAGGGTATCCAGTTAGGAAAAGAAGAAGTCAAATTGTCCCTGTTTGCAGATGACATGATTGTATATTTAGAAAACCCCATCGTCTCAGCCCAAAATCTCCTGAAGCTGATAAGCAACTTCAGCAAAGTCTCAGGATACAAAATTAATGTGCAAAAATCACAAGCATTCTTATACACCAGTAACAGACAAGCAGAGAGCCAAATCAGGAATGAACTTCCATTCACAATTGCTTCAAAGAGAATAAAATACCTAGGAATCCAGCTTACAAGGGATGTAAAGGACCTCAAGGATCTAGAACTAGATGTACCATATGACCCAGCCATCCCATTACTGGGTATATACCCAAAGGGTTATAAATCATGCTGCTATAAAGACACATGCACACGTATGTTTATTGTGGCACTATTCACAATAGCAAAGACTTGGAATCAACCCAAATGTCCATCTGTGACAGACTGGATTAAGAAAATGTGGCACATATACACCATGGAATACTATGCAGCCATAAAAAAGGATGAGTTTGCGTCCTTTGTAGGGACATGGATGAAGCTGGAAACCATCATTCTTAGCAAACTATCACAAGAACAGAAAACCAAACACCGCATGTTCTCACTCATAGGTGGGAACTGAACAATGAGATCACTTGGACTCGGGAAGGGGAACATCACACACTGGGGCCTATCATGGGGAGGGGGGAGGAGGGAGGGATTGCATTGGGGAGTTATACATGATATAAATGATGAATTGAGGGGTGCTGACGAGTTGATGGGTGCAGCACACCAACATGGCATAAGTATACATATGTAACAAACCTGCACGTTATGCACATGTACCCTAGAACTTAAAGTATAATAAAAAAATAAAAAATTAAAAAAAAATAAATGAAATTTAACCTGAAAAAAAAAAAAAACCCATGATAAATAAGTAGATAAATGTTCCAAATGATCAAGAAAACATTTTTGAAATAATTATTCTAATTCTTTATAGCCACTGAATCTTATGAGGGTTCATGGTAAAGAAAATACTTACAATAGCCAAATAGGGCTCAGCAAGAAACAAAAGGACTTTTAGCAAATCAAGACCCTGATAATTATTTTATACAAATGGTGGAATAAAATATTCTAATAATGAAGACTTTTGTTTATCAACACCATGGGCCAACAGGTTTTGCAAAATTATTTCTTCTCCCTCAAAGAAAGTAGCTTGGCAGTATTAACCAATGCAAACACAACCATATATGGTCTTTATTTGCAGATACCATGATTACATAAAAACATAGCTTAACCTTCATAGGATACAGACATATACAGTAAAATGGAAAAAAAATCCACGATTTTTATTTAAAAAATAACTTCAATTTTAGTTTTTTCTCATTTGGAACTTACTACTTTTATTTTTAATTTTACTACTTTTATTTTTAATTTTTAATTATTGCACTTTTTCCTTCTTTGTTCTCTCATTCTTACATCTTCAGTTTTCTACTCTAAAATATTTAATGTCTATGAATTTACCACTGAGTAGAATCTCAGCTGAAGCACATCAGCGATCTCATATTCTAAATATTTTGTCATTGCTTTTACATTTCCTTCTTGGCTCCACAGTTTCTAAGTGGCGTACTTTTTTATTTCCTTGTACTTGGAATATTTACTATCGATCTAGGATGTGGTCAGAAAACATGGTGCTTTTAAAATACTCTCTTTTCCTTGGGAAATTTACTGTTATTTTTCTTTATTCATGATAAGCAGTTTTAACTACTTATGTATACTTTAAAAGGTGATTTAGTTTCTGTTTGTGGAAACAAAAAAGTTTAAAACATATTCCTACTGATTCAATTCTACTACGTATGTAACCAAAATATCCTTTTACTCTAGTCTTCATCTATCAAATTGAAAGTAAAGTGATAAAGTCATGTTCTACAACTGTTCTCTCCATATCTTTTGTAACTGTAAAGTTTTCACTTGTATTTTAATACTGCACATTTGTAACATAAAGTATTTAACTGTCATACTTTCCTTCACTGCGATATATTGCTTTTGTCAATTTCTAATGCATATTTTCTTCTATTTTGTCTGACATGAATTATACCATATTTGTTTTCTTCATTTTCATTTTTGCCTAACATACTTGTCCATTTTCAAATTTTAACATTTCTAGGTCAATTTATTTCAAGACTTCCTGGTGAACAGCTTTTAATTGGATTTTGTTTCTTAACCCAATCTAAGTTCTTTCTTATTAATTAGGGAATTCACCTGATTACATTTTTGTCTTAATTGTGTTTGACTTTATCCTGTTTTTCTTTCTTTGCTGTCCCCCCACTACCTGTTCCTCATTTGTGTTGCAGGGGCTATTTCTTAGTTAACTTTGCACCTAAGAATCTAGCCCAGTGCCTGGCCCATAACAGGCACTCACTAAATGTTTGTGGAATGAATTAATACATTTAGTATAGATCATTTGTGCAATGATGTGGAAGACACATATGCTGCTTTTAGTTCTATTAGTGATTAATTTTTTGAAGCATTTAAAAGCCATTATTAAACTTTCAAGGTTAACAGCAGAATAATGCAGTTACACTCTTCTTTCCTAAAGATTAAGAGTTTAGAAGTTTTGAACTCCTTTTGGCAAATCTACTACTCCAATCTTTGTCAACTTAAGTCATATTTATGACCATCACTATTTTCTTATTTTTGCAATATGGAGCCATTACTTCACATAAAAGTGTATTTGAGACAATTATTTACATATACACCTTTTTACTTGTTTCTATTTTCAGTTCCAGTCCTTCCAGTTATAATGTCCTCATTCTTGTTACTGTTTTATTTCCAATTTTTCTGGTAAATATTTCTAATTAGTATATTCCAAAAGGTGCCAGGGTTCCTAAATCTTTGTCCATATATGAACATTTTCTATTGCTTTCCAAACCTGATGGCCCAGGTTTGAAGTACATCAGGATCTCTAAATCTCATGTTGCCCTGGAGGTTCCAAAGTGACTTTTTTGAGGTCATGTTCCTCATCTATCAGCCAAAGATTTCTGCTAAAAGTAACATAGTCTGTGTGCCTAGCTGGTTTACAGCTATCAGTTGTAGCCTCAGGTACACTTGGAACAGATGAAAAACTGAGACACAGTCTTTTAGACTGCAGTGTCATTGATTAGGCTGAGTCTAATACTTTTTGTTTCTGCATGGGTATCCTCACTTTCTATTCTGAGGTACCTGGCTGGGTCTGGGTCAGGGCCATCTCTGTGGTTAACACTGCACAGTGTTGGGATTGGCAGCCTCTCCGGAATCACATGTGGTGGGGAGAGGGAGTTCTCTAAACAAACAGCAGTTCTGTTTCTAGAAGGTGGAGGCCAGAATGCTAGGCAGCCAGAAACCACATGTATCCAGTCTAGGCAAGCTGATGAGAAAGGCATTTCATGAAACCAAATGTGGACCTTCTGAGTGGGTCTTCTAAACATTTTGACCAAGAGTTTTTAGATTATGAGATTTAAACCTAAGGTATTGAATTGAGGTACTTTTCTGAATCTTATTCCTCATTTTTTAAAAATGTCCACAGGTCTTTTAGTTAGCTTGGCTAACATATCAGTTGCATAGAATGCAGTTATTATATTTTTTCCTGAAAGAATTAGATAATTTAAACCATGGAAATCAAATTAGTTTATATATCCATATTGTCACAAGAAGCAGACATTATTATGTGAGGCTGGGAGCAGTGGAGGATTTTGGACCTGGCATTCATTTAAAATCTCTCAAGGGCCTTCTTGCCACTATTTTCTTATTTTCATAATATGGACTCTTTCTTTCATGTAAAAATGTATTTTTGGCAATAAATTAAATGTGTATGTATGTCTTATGCCACAGATTGAGTTTAGTGTTAACTGTAAAGGTTTATTGGAAGAGAAGGGAGTATTTACTGGTAGGGACTGCAGGGCTAACTAGAGGTGAAAAGAGGCTCTCAAATGCAGGCATTTAGTACACAGATCATCCTCACAGTTATTCTCACACTTGCTTTCTCAAAAATAGAGCTAAAGAAAGTAAAATTAAAATAGCTAAGAGAAAATCCTTAAAATACCAAATGAATAGAAAATATAGCATTAGAAAGATACAACAGCCATAAAAAATTAGTTCCACTAAAATCAGTATGTTTAACTACAACCCACTGTAGGCCAAGGTGGCAGACCACCGTACATGTCCTGTTCTGCTGGACTGACTGTGTCACTGCAGAGTTCCCTGTAGGATGCTTTGAGCCATTAGTGGAGAACAAAGACCAAAGCCAAAGTCCATACTGAGTTTTGGCATCTTAAACTCAGAATGTTCTGTATGGTAAGCCAACTGGACTCCCTAAATCTTTTCCAAACTTGTTGCTGACAAACTACATCTTTTCCCTTCCTATGCTGTACAAGTTTTTCTATTTTTAATCCAAGGACAGGGTTTTATTTTCACAAATGATTTGGTTCATTATTTCAGACCATAGCTATTCAGACTCTGTGATCAAGTGCCTTTACTTTGCCTCCAAGTTTTTGGTAATCTACAAAAGTTACCTTCTGTATCCTCCTTCAAATTGCTGGTAAAAATAGATAGGACACAACTTGTTAAATTACAGTTTTAAAGGGACAAATACAATTGTAGTTCATAGAAAAGTGTTTGTTTTTTCTTTTTTCCAGTGTTTCTAGAGAAAGGAAAACATGACAACCCTCATTCTTTGCTTTATGGGGGTAGACACCTTTTTCCTGGAACCCATGAGAGGAAACCTTCTGGAACTATGGGAGGGGAGGTGTGTCGGGGTGAGGGGTTCTGCTGGAGCATTCGTTATTTAGACAGACTAAGGCTTGTCTAAAATGTGGTGAAGAGCAGAAGAGGCAGAGTAAGAAACAAGAGGACTGGACAATGTCCCCAACAAGGAGGTTTCCTCGTGTCAGAGTCATCTGTTGCTGCTAATGTTGTTTTTCCTTTTTATCCAAGTAATAACATAAAGAACATGGGCAAAAATTGCTTTGCAACATCATGGCAAAACACTACAGCTACAGCTAAAACTTGGCAGTTTTGTAATGGACAGGCTTATGCTGTCCATCTCACAGAAAAGAGGCAGTAGGAAAAATTCTGCCCCACCACCCACCACACACTGGGGAGGTCATTACGACACCTTGTTCAGGCAAGAGGGAAGAATGAGGGAAAACATTCTAGAAGTTCTGTCAACATATAACCATCCAGGTCATAAAGAACTGAACCAAATACAATAAAGTTGAAAAGTCACCATTTCTATAGTGAATACTGTACTTTAATTCAGATTTAATTAACAAGCTCATAAGCTATTACTCTCAAACAAAAACTTTTTGCTAAAGGAAAAAAAAAGAACACATACAACCCAAAGACAATTTGATTTTACTTTATTGAATACTATCACACACACAATATTTACAGATGTAATTAAACAGAATTTATAAGATTACCAAGTGGAATATTTTCAAAGTTCATCTGAAACTCTTAATGAAAATCATCAATACATATGTGTTACAATACAATAATAGAATGTAGAACTTTTCAGCCAATATCATGATGGTTCATTTAATAAAAACTCTCTTTTCAAAAAGAGGTAAGTCTGAGGAAATATAAAAAAAAATTCAGAAAAAAATATTTCCATATCTAGTTATAATCTTCCAGCTTTTCTGTAAAAAAAATTATAGACATTCTCAATTGCATACATGACTATTTTCTTTAATACCATATTTAACTTTTAGCATATTGGAGTTGTTTTCCTCTTATCGTATTTTCAGCATAGGTTTAAACGTTTTTCTTATGTTTCAAAAGGAATACAGAATCTAAATTTAAAACCACATCTGAATATTACTTTAAAAATAGCAATGAGGCATGTGGCCACCATTATTACCTTGGCTTTTTATTATGGCTGGTCCACGGAAGGGAACCACATGGACAACAAAAGTGAGGGAGTCCTCTAACCAGTTCTAAGTGTGATTTATTGTAGATGCCAGTTGCTTTCACAGACATCAAGACATCAGAAATACAGCATCTACACCTGTATGTCTGACAGAATACTAGGCATCTGTGGGCTAATGGTCCTAACTTCCATCTATAACAATAGTCTTAGACTAGAACCACAGAAAATGTAGGGATTATGGTAGCACAGTGACATATGAGGGAGAGTTAACTTCTCTATCCGCACAAATGTAAAGGCATTTCACTCTGATTTTCTGTGAGCTAGATTTACTACCCATACACAAAAGTCAATAATTCTAGCATTTCTGATCTTTAAAAAGTAGAGAATGTGCTATTATACAGAGTTTATTTTCCTTTGGGAAAAAACACAGTTCTTCAAAAGATATTACTATCATTTTTGGAAAAACTAGATATTAAAATGTAAACGATCTAATAGTATCTACTCATTTGAAACATTTCAAAATCAGTGTGTCAGTGATAGTAACTTCTATATGAAAACTCTGAAAAACTAACTTAATAATCTGTAATGTATTCATTTTGTTAGAATACCACCACTGAAGGGGCTGATAAGCATGACTTAGAAAATCTAATTAATAAATACCATTTATTATCCACTATGTAAAAAATATTCACTTGCTAAAAAAGGTTCTGGAAATGGTAGTGGTGCTGGGTTTTGGGGTTTGTTTGTTTGTTTTGAAGTAAAATTTTCCCTTATATGCAATAAACAGATCTTTTGCTCAAGAAATCCATTTTTCAGATAATATACAGGCAAATTTCAGAATGTCATGAATTATCATGTAAATAACTAGAATGTAAATTAATGGTGCTTGAGGGGCCATTTTTAAATACAGAAAGTATGCCTATTCATGAACAGTATAAGTAGTTGAAAAAATATATACAAAAATGAAGGTTGAAGTTGAAACAATGGTATAAAGTACACTTGCAATCTAAACCATGGTAGAGAGCATCTTCGTCTAGTGATTGACTATTCAATGTTAACATATGCATGCATCTATTTTTTAGAAATCACATATACAGGCCAGGCACGGTGGCTCAAGCCTGTAATTCCAGCACTTCGGGAGGCCACGGCAGGCAGATCACAAGATCAAGAGATCAAGACCATCCTGGCCAACATGGTGAAACCCTATCTCTACTAAAAATATAAAAAATTAGCTGGGCATGGTGATGCACACCTCTAGTCCCAGCTACTCAGGAGACTGAGGCAGGACAATCGCTTGAACCCGGGAGGTGGAGGTTGCAGTGAGCCAAGATTGCGCCACTGCACTCCAGCCTGGTGACAGAGCGAGTCCGTCTCAAAAAAAAAGAAAAAAGAAAAAAGAAAAAAAGAAAAAAAAGAAATCACATATACATATGCTAGATATGCTTCTATTAAATGTAAATATAGCCAGGTGCAGTGGCTCACGCCTGTAATCCCAGCACTTTGGGAGGCTGAAGTGGGTGGATCACTTGAGGTCAGGAGTTTGAAATGAGCCGAGCCAACATAGTGAAACCCCACCTCCAATAAAAACACAAAACTTAGCTGGGCATGGTGGCAGGTGCCTGTAATCCCAGCTACTCAGGAGGCTGAAGCAGAAGAATCACTTGAACTCGGGGGTAGGGGGGAGGTTGCAGTGAGCTGAGATAGCACTACTGCAGTCTAGCCTGGGCGACAGAGTGAGACTCCATCTCAGAACAATAACAACAAAAAAGTAAATATACTACTATAAATTTGAATTTTTTTCTAAAGCACATATTTTCTTCTGAAAGTTGCCTTATACCAAAATACAAAACACTGATGATTGCTGTGTCTTGGTTAATAGTACGTTAATGTCAGGGGCACATAATAGCTTTCCCAAAATGCATACTTACCTATATGGTCAGTAGTTGATCATTTTTCGAAGGGCATCATAACACTTCCATTTGTCTGGGATGTAGAATGGTTCAAAAATGTGAGGAAATGGTGTGTCATAACCACATACTCTTGATATAGGAGCCTCTAGGTTCAAGAAACATTCCTCCTGCAGACAGAATCAGGATGGTTACTTCAAGAATTTTTTTTATTCACAGAAATGAAATAGTGCAACTTAAAATATTTCACTCACTCAAAATACAATTGTATCTAAGGACATTAAAAATATTTAAGTACACTGTAATATGAAAAAAGCAGGTAACAGCATGTTAGCATGATCCCAGTTTTACTATGTGTTTTCATGTATGCACATGCATTATACCCGTATATATATCTATTGTCTAAGCCAAACTGGGATAATATCAAACATGCTGTTCTATGAATATAAATGGAAAGAATTATAAAAATTCAACAAATGTTCACAGTAGTTAATTCTGCAACATGAAACTGGAAATAATATATACTTTCTCATTTCCTGTTTTTCTGACATTTTATACAATGAACATGTATTACTTTCATAATAAATGTTAGTAATTCCTCCATGTCCCAGCCAGACTGAACTTCTATCAGTTACTTGACTGTGTTCTCATCTCTCTCATAGTCTGGCTTCTGTAGATGCTGCTGGGTCTCTGGCCACTCACACCCCAAGTCCACAGCTCTTTGCCTGACTGATGTGTGTACAAATCTCAGGTTATTACCTCAGGAATCACTCCTGCTGGGAAGCCTTCCTTGACAGCACCTCCCCAATCCTACAGGGCAGATGAGGGAGGGGCTTCTGCTCTGAGCTCCCAAAGCACTGAACTCGGCATAATCCATTGCAGTTGCCCAATTATCTGTCTTCCACGAGAGACTATGAGCCCCATGAGGCTAGAGATCTGGTTTAAACATGTAAAACCTTAACCCCAGTAGAACACTGTAGAAAATTATTTTCAGGAGAAAAAAATGTTACTCAAGTAAAATATTCAAATTTGAATTTATTTTGAAATAGGGTCTCACTCTCTCGCCCAGGCTGAAGTGCAGTGGTGCAAACACGGGTCACTGCAACCTCGACCTTCCAGACTTAAGCAATCCTCCCACCTCAGACTACCAAGTAGCTGTGACCACTTGTGCACACCAACACGCCTAGCCTGCCCTCCCTCCCTCCCTCCCTTCCTTCCTTCCCTCCCTTCCTTCCTTCCTTTCTCTCACTCTCTCTCTCTTTCTTGTCCTTTCTTTCTCTCTTTCTTTCGCTCTCTTTCTCTCCCCTCCCTCCCTCCCTCCCTCTCTCTCTCTCTTCCTTTCTTTCTAGAAACGGGGTCTTCAACTCCTGGGGCTCAAGTGATGCCCAGCCTCATCATCCCAAAGTGCTGGGATTACAGGTGTGAGCCCCCAAGTCCGGACTGAAAATAAAATGTTTAAAGAGTTAAAAAATTTAAGAGATATGTGATTAAACTATTCTGAGGAAAATAATATTACTTTTAACATTCACAGCTATTACCTAAAATGAAACCTTGGTATTTACTCACATGTTTATACATTGTCTTCCTTTATAAAGGATTTAAGGAGGCCCCCCCCCCTTTTTTTTTTTTTTACATATTATACTATGTTTACATTTTAATTTGAGCAAAATTTTTACATGAAGGAATCATGATACTTCATGCTTTATCCCTACCCTCTGTGTAATTTCTTCCAGTGACAAGTGTATTGGGGCAGAAAGAAAACGCAAACAGCACAAATTAGCTCCAAAAAGAACCTACTGGACATTTACAGACCTCCTTTTGGCCCCAATAACTATCACAATTTACAATATCAAACACCAAATAAGTGTTGGTATTCCCTAGCAACTGGAAATCTCCACGAACAACTTTAGGACTTTTAATACACACGTTTTAAAGAGCCACCTAAGAGATTCCACTACTAATAAGCTGAAAAGAGATGACAGACTGGGTGGATTGTTTCTTGTTTGCAATAAGTAATTTTAAAGGGTTTTAAATTGTCAATTTGGGATTAAGTCGGTTTTATTACTTTAGCTGACACAGGGCTGTTTTTCTATCTTCCCTGAATACTGAACTCTTCATAAACAAGCTATCCATGGAAAATTAAAGGCAAAATATTTTACTAAATGCCTTTGATTTTATACCTGTTATAAAATGGCTATTCTCTTGAACTAGTAACTTGGAAAGTTGGCCTACCACAAGAAGATCTGTTGGTATTTGTTAAAATCACTCCTTTCAGCATAATGACTAACATCATCAAACTGGATTTTTATTTTTTCAAATAGCAATGCTCCTAACTCCTCAAGAATGCAAGCCTCACTCTTTCCAGGAATACATCTATATGTTTGCACGAGCATAGGAAAACATCTGCTGTGAAGACACACTTGAACTGTAAACAGTGGTTACCCTTTGAGGCTGGGAATGACAAGGAGGTGAGAGACAACTCCACGTTGTGCTTTATAATATATTGTTTTGGTTTTTCGAAAACAGTATTAATTTTGTAATAAACGATGCTGAAATAAAGGAAAACAATAAAGTGAATAATGGTTTTCTCATATGAATAAAAGTTCCTGTTTTATGTTACATAAATTTGTGATTTTACACATACAGCTTCCTTAATCTGGAAACGATGACTGTAAATTATGTAGTATTAAGTTGTTCTTAAACACTATTATAAGTATATAAAATGTAAAAATCATGGAAGGTAATTCAAGGATATATAAGAGAAGACTATGAATAGGGTGTTCAGTTTTTTAAAGAATATACGCTGACTGACTGAAACAGCTTGAAATTCTCTTTACTAACAAAAGTACATTAAAGAGCCTTAAGTTATATTTTCCATGAACTTCAGTTTACACTTATTTTTAAGCAGTTGGAAGTAAGACCCTTAGGTCAATTAAGCAGCTGTACAGTTACTTCTCACTGAATTGGTTCACATATAAATAATTTATGTGTAGTATGTTTCTTTGCACTACCACCAAAACAGAACACCCTTGTTCCACCTCAGTGTTTTCAGGAAGAAGCTGTATACATGTACATACGTACGTACATACACACACACACAGACACACACAGAAAAACAAATACCGAATCTCATTGGCAAGTTTGTAGATTAATGGAGACAAAGTTTCTCTCCATTATAAATACATGAAGCCATAACCATAGCAACCACGTGCCCTGAATTTTCATGACAACTCAGATTAATCATATTCTTCTGTTCCATATCTTAAAAACCATATTTGATGACTTTTCATTGAGAAAAAGTAAGCCACATAAATTGGGAATTAAGTAATGGCATAGCCTACAGGGCTGCTGGGAGACTTACATGTATTATGCAGAATATGGGCTAGAAATGGGGAGTGTTCGTTTATGGTCTTTCTCCCTACAGAGCTGTGCATGTAAGCTGGCTCAGGCCATGTGGAACAATGACAGATGTGGCTGTGAGGCTCCAAAGCAGATTATAGTGTAACATGTAACCAGAAGCAACAGACAGGCACCTAGAGAAACTTTTCTCTAGCTATTTGGGGTCTAAAGTTGCACCCAGGATCCAGTAAGAAGGACTGAAAATGAACCCCAAAACAATGATTTAGTACCGCCTACATATATTCTGTTGTCATATGTGCTTTCACATTGCCAGGTGCTTAAAGTAGATATTTCTTCCAAAAGATGCATGTGAAATTTTAGAATATAATATTTGAATTTACCTCTGAATATGCCTTTTTGCAACAGGAGAATTTTCATTCTAAATTATGTTAATAATAAGAAACCAGGCATGGGCTAAATGAGTTACATTTTATCTCATTTAATCATTTTAACAAATCTATGAAGTCAGTATTATACTCCTTTTCACAGGTGACGAAATAAAGATAAAGGAGGTTGCCCAAGATCAAATCTCTACATACACAGCCAACTAAGATTCAAACCTGACTACAACGCCCATTTTCTTAGTCACTCTTCTGCAAATTTTAAGATACTACTATTGAGAATAGCAATGATAAGGGGACAAAAATGAATTAGGAATACAAAAGAATGGTAGTGTGAAGGCAGGTTGGGATTATCAAGGTCTGACAACATAGCCTTGAGGGGCATATGAGTTAAGTTCAGTCTTAGAAGCCTCTTTCACATATAAAGAAAGGTAGAGGCTAAGGTATGTGAAGGAGCTGAAAACACAAACTTGATCATGAAGGTAATACACAGAGCAATGAACAGATGGTCCTGGGTACTGGGAACCTCCTAAGCCACACTAAATGATTGTAATAAGCATAACTCCAACTGTTTATATATTAGCCATCTGGATTGCTATGCACATTATAGCCAGAAAAGAAAGCAAACAATGTGAAATAACAATTCCAAATCATTACAATCATAGACACAGGCAAAATAAATTGTCTTCATTTGACTATTTTCTGTAACAAAATAAAACAAAACAAATTTATCTTTTTGTTTTGTTTTATTTTTAGAAAACAAAGTATCTTGTTAAAATTAGGAAGGACAGAGAACTTTAAATTTTAAGGGAGGACAAGTACAAATTAAAAGAATAAGATCCATTATGGTTTTAAGTAAAATATATTCATGGGGCTTTTAAAAATTAAGAGTACGTCATTTATTCCCATGTTTTGATGAATGTAATATGTTACATATTACATGTACATAAATTCACATATATTAGGGTTTTCACAGGTTTCCTTGGGATCTCTCAATATCTAACCCTATTTCTTCATTCAAGTTTTACGTATGTCCATCCCTAATTCTCCTTGTCACAGTGTCACTGGAGTTACATCACTGAAATTTCTGTCTCAGGCATTACACATCGTGGCTTAATTCACCCTCAACTTTTTTTTTTTTTTTTTTTTTTTTTTTTTTTTTATGGCAAGGTTTCATAATATAATTGATACAGCATGGAATCTGGAATTCTATCTGAAGGGATCTTTGTTCTATTGTGATTTAACCTCCCCGAGGTTTGTACTGTTTATTCAACATCAAAATAGAAGTATTACAATTCCCCATTACTGCATTTTCCTATTGTTTTATGACTCTATTGTTATCTTGCCTTTATGTCTACTAAGATTCTGCAGCAGCATATAAAAAGTACCTGGTTTCATGCCTGACATGTCGTTGTGCTCAATAATTGCTAGACTTTACGAGTTAAAGGTATCCCATATTTATAATAAACACAAGGTATTTTAAATGATAGACCAAATTACCACGAAAGACAAAATTCAGGTACACAGAACGGTCAAACCTGAAAAGCAGTATCCGTATGGCACAATGCCTAAACAGCTATCATTTATTAAACACTTACTAAGCCTAAAATGTGTAAGAAAATACCAAAAATACATAAGGGCTGTATGAGGAAGAGGGGTGGAGGGCACTGCTAGAAAGCCTTAATGCACTCAGGCCTCTAGGAAAGGCAGTGTCCGGTGCTGCCCCCTGGTGGGGAGCAGGATGCCCAAACACTAATTGCTGGTTCTGGGGCGTTGGAAATCCCTCCGCGCACACAAAGCGCCTATTTTCCCACTATAGAAAAAGCGGCCTGTCAGTCAACTTCCGAAAAGCTACGACAAAAAGAGGCCAATAGACAACTGGATGTAATGAACGTATACACACTTTAAAAAACAGAGTCAAAAATAAAGACCATCCAATATCATTTGGTGTGTTTTTAAAGCAATCATTTGCTTTTTGTTTTTTAATGCAAGACAATTCCAGGCTCAGACTTTTTTCTAAGAACAATTTTGGAATAATTTTTACTCAGTTCTTCTGACGGAAAGTTGGCTACAGCCCATTGTGCAAGACTATATACCATCTTGAGCTGGAAAACTGTGAAGAAAAGTTCAAAGTGAGATCGGAAAATTAGAGGTCTTTGATATATGTTCCCACTTCTTATATGGCTGGTATACACTGATAAAGTTCCTTTCTTTTCCTGCAAAACTATTAACTAATTTTTCTAAACATTTAACGGAAAGCCAGAAAAGCAGGACATTGTAATAAGAAACATATCATAAGTCAAAACAGGCATACGTTTCCTGTAGGATTATCTGATAAATCAGAATTTTATGTTCCTCCTTGGACCAGTGAGAAACATCATTCCACAACTTAATTTCCAAGTAGTAACCCAGAAAATTAACATTTAATTTACTTTGCAAACAACAAGGTCCAGGTTATTTCATGTAATCATTATACTACCACAACACACTTAACTATGAAAATATACTTTATTTGGACAGGACTAAATTATAAATATAATGAATAAATATACAGATAATATAAATTATAAATATAATGAGTATTGAACAAGACATATAGCGATCATGCAGCTATAATCTCTTCTGTAGGAAAAAAAATTAGGAAATAGCTTTAAATGTGTGAATGTGCTTACTTTTAAACCTAAATTGGAACACCATTTAGTGCTTAATTATTAAATTAATAAAACAGCAGATATTTTGCTTCTAGATGCAATTACCTTCTAGAGGTCATAATTAGTAGTATAAGAGTTAAACTCTAAGAATATGAGAAAAACAAAACCAGTATTCTAAAATGATGTATAGTTGATACTTTTAAAGTCCATGAACTCAGAGATTTATATTTGTCCTAGTTATGTAAGGCTAGACATCACTCAGCTTCCAAATATTATCACAGAATATTTACTTTAAATTTGTTTTAAATCTGCCATGAACATTTGCCCATAGTCAAAACATGAGTTTTAGCAAATGAGAAAAAAATGATTCTGGTCTCTTGAATCACACTTTCTCAGCAAATGAGTCACAGAAACCTGTGAAGGCAGTATGCCAACAACTCCAAATTAATTTCATTACTGAATTAAATAAACACAACTTTACGAATGTAAAATATTATTTTTCATTTAAGCTAATGCTTTAAACAATACATAGCATATTTGAAAAATAAAGCTTAAAAATATATTGGTATGTACCAATTTTTCAAGAGCATGGATCTATGAAATTAATTATTTGGAAAGCAGAGTCTCTAACCTACCCCCGAACTAATATGATGCTCCCCCAAATGTTAGAGGTATGCTTATTTTATTAAGACCATGCACATGAGATGTACAGAACAAACGCTCATTGATATAAGGTCTCTCACTCTTAAAACACAGCTGAATCAATATAACTGAGTAAGACAGTAGATGAATAATATAATTTCACCCAGATTTGTATAACACTTAAAACATTATTATCAAGCCTATTTCAACAATGCTTCTATGTAAAATCATAATCTTGACTAAATTAAAATCTGAGATCTCTATTACTTAACTTCACTGAACCATCTTCAATGTCTGCTGACTTAAAAAAAAAAAAATCCATCTCTTCCTCTTTAATGCAAATTACTGGCAATTTGTTTTTTGTTTTTTTTTTTTCTCTAAGATTTCTTTCCACTAGTTAAAGAATGGAACAGAATCCTAAATTAGGATTTTTATTTAAATTCAGATTCCATTTTTAAAGTGGATGCTTATTTTTTGAAGTTAGAAAGAAATGTTATTTCTGATCTAAATGGGCTTCCCTGGATACAATCTAGCTACCTAAAACAAAGTTGGAGAATGGTATTAACACATGCATAGAAATAATTAGTGATTCAAATTCAATAGCTGTGTCAGAATAAAATCATACATTAATATAAAATTGTCAGAATCTCAATATATTACCTGTAGAAACTGAAGTAAATTTTAAAATCAAAATTTAACATTAAAGCAATAATTTATGTATTAATTTAGATTATTAAAACAATTATAAGAATATGAATTACTACTATTTTCTAAAAACCATAGCTTTATAAATTTTGCTATTTTAAAATCAGAAATAAGCAACAACAAGGAAGTAACAACTCATTTCTGCAATTTATAATCTTATATAAAATCACTTTTTAAAAAAGTACACTGTGCTTATTGTGGTCCAGAGAACATACTTAAATATTTTAAAATATTAACTCATTTCAATTTTTATAAAATCTAAATTAGTGATCAGACTAGCACCTCATCTAAACCACTTTGTTTTTCCAGGTAAAATCTGTAAAAGCTTGGTTCTGCTTTCAATTTCTCCCCTGCATACAGTCTTGAACTATCACTCAGTTTCTTCACAGATTTTCATCTGCAGAGCACTGTGAGAAACAATGGCAAAAAAAAATTGTTCTTCACTAAATCTCTCTGCGATATATTCTGTTTATTTGCTGCAGTCGGTCTCTAAAGATGTTTGAGGCTTTAAAATTTCAAAGACTAAAATTTAAATTCTTTATGAGATACACTATGTGCAAGTTTTGACATTTAAAATGTACTGGGCTACCATGCTTTTGTTAAAACACTTTACATTCAATAAAGAGGAAAAAAGGCAATGCTCTCAAATTTCCACAGACGTTGAAGCTTCTCAAATTTTATAGTTCAAATTCTTCCTATAGAAGAAAGCACTGACGGCAACATTTGAAAGTGGAATTTCCTTAGAATGTGGAAGCATAATGATAAACATAAGCGACTTGCAGTACTGGGTCATCTCATGAACAATCGCTCTCTGTAAGGTAGGATTTCTGATTTGCTTGGCACCAATAAATGTAAAATACTCCTGAAAAGTGGCTTTTGATGATCATACAAAGCATTCAATTTTTCTTCTTGTTCCCCCACCACCACCAACAAAATTCTTCATCTAGCAGTCTAACACCACCAAATGGTATTCTGAAGACAGAAATCAATCCTGGCTAAAGCAACCAGACAATTCCTTTGTCTCAGGAAAGAGAAAATATATTCTTTTAGAATTTGAAAGATTGGAGCTACATTAAGATTTCTCGTAAAACTTGTCACTGTCCCAATTTTGCAACCTGTTTTTACGTTTGAAGACTAATTAGAAAATGAAACTACTAGAATAGACTGACTTCTCCCTCTCTGGCACCATCTTTCTAAAAAGTATGAGAAGCCAGACAGTTTTTGAAAGGATTAAATTAGACAAAATAAAAAGTACATATATATATACATAGAGAGAGAGAGAGATGACTGAAATATTTGCTATTTTACAAATTGTAATCTTTTGATAAAACACTTTTATTTTACTGCTTTTTCCCTTCTCTTTAAATATGCTAAATTTCTTTTAGTGTATGTTTAAAAGAATGCAAAGGACTTGCTAAACACAAAAAAGACAAGAAAATGGGGAGGGGAGAATCTATTTTTATCTACACAATGCCAAAAGAGATGTACCAATGTTTTTACTAAAATTAAACTTATTTTTTTTTTTTAAAGTTAATCTTGGGTGCCATAGCAACACAGCCTTTAAAGCTTGGTTTTGCTCAATGAATAAATCAGACCAAGTCATTTTTCAGCAGTTTAATTCCAGTCACCCAGATCACTGCAATTTTACTAATAAAGCATGGCAGAAATAAATGTTCTATACTATCATCAGTTATTAGGGAAATGTAATCAGAAATTTGTTAATTGAACCCTATTAGCAAATTTATCTTTGTACTCTCAAAGTTTAATAATTGAACACATTAACAAAGCAAACAAGTTTCTGGCAGGAATATCTGACCTAAGAAAAAATTGCTTGAAATTGCTCTATTATTTATATGTAGATGATTTTTGCTAGCATGATGAGTTAAAACTATTCACTAACACACATCTAGCAATTGTAATTATTGTTTGCATCCAATGAAAATAAACGCAGAATCCAAAATATACTTTTCTATTATATTTACCCTATGGTTCAGCTTTAAATTTGGTTAGTATTTTATACAAAGAAGCTTTTCAGATTGAATGTCTTCATTTGAATGCACACATTTTCACGTTCAAATTTCAAGAATTGGGAGACATTTCAGAATTAGGGGAAAAATACATGTGCCTCCTTTTTTACTCCCATAATTGGGTAAATGATATGCTGATAAGATGAACCCAGTTTTATACCTATTTTCACAAAGTACATATTACCTGCTCAGTATAGACAAATTTCCAATAAATCTGTTAAAACCATTGATCCATTAATGAAGAGGTAGTTAGTGACTGGAATCTGGTTCTGGATACTTTCATAGTTAAGTATAAAATATAAAATTAAAGATGCTCAGAGATACTATTTATTAATAAATTTAGGTAAACTAAATGTATATAGTTCATATAAAAAGCTATCAGTGACATATTTTGTTTAGATGAACCAGGGCATTTACTTAATAATTTTTATCTACTTACTTGGGGCTGAACTACATGAATTCAATCATGTCCCTCAATTAGGAATTAGAGGCTACCCCACCAGAGGTAACAGGAGTTTGTGTATTTGTCATTCACCAAAGATAATGACTTATATAAGCACCCAGGGACACACTAACAATTCTGTGCATAATTGACACATCCCATCCTGGCAGAAATCCAGAGAAACAACATGGAGGCATATTGAAAAAAATGTATTTGCCCATATGTCTATTTTAAAAAAGGAATATGTATATGTGTACGGAAAACAACAACAACAACAACAAAAAAAACAGATATTTAGTTACCCAGACTAAATACTAACCACACAGATATTATTTAATTATAAATAAAAACAGCTAGTTATATAGTCTCCTTTAATCCTTTCAACAACTTTATGTAGTAGTAAAGACAAGTAAGAAACTGAAGCTGGGAGAGGTTAAGTGAGGTGATCACTATCACATAGGTGTACAACATTTGTTGGTATATGCACCGAGTCTCCTGGTTAATTTTAGGTGCATTGCAGAAGACTTTAAAGTTTTCATAAGAGTCTTGCTTGGATACAAGGGGAATTCTGCACTTAGTGCTATTATTGTACCTATGAAAAAGAAACTAGTGGAATTATCTGCATGTTTATGTCAAGTCCAATAAGGATTTTAAGAACATGTATAAAAAGCTTAGCAGTTTAATTCCTTTTTGGGGGAACTAGGGGGTCAGTCATTGGGGAATACAGGGTCTCTTTAATCAGAGTTATAGTAGGTTCCATACAAATTTGTACTTTTTTTTTTTTTTTTTTTTTCTTTTTAGTACTTGCTGGGAAGATGAGCAAATAACAGGAAGGATGGACACGGGTGGAACTTTCTGATTAATTCCTAGCCGTTTGCCTGCGTGCAGGGCATGAGCTGCCACTTGAGTTCTAAAACTGGTTTTGAATTCTGATTTGAACCTGATTCTGACTTGAGATTTGATGGTGAACCTATGGTAGGATGTATGTTTGAAAGGTTTCTTTTTTACTGTAAGGGTAAAAAAAATCATCAGAGTGCTTCATCAAGAAATTAAACTTGTTCCCTCTCATTTATTTCCTTATTTATGGCTAGACAAATTTAGGTAACTAAGTAATTTGATTAAAATGTGACAACTTTTTGACAGATTAGAAAATATTTTAAATAAACATAGTTTACAAATTTTATCCTAGCCTTAACTTAAACTGGAATATAAAATTTAACCTCTCCTCTCAGTAAGTATTTTACAGCTATTCTCCACAGTTAATTCACTTTGTAGAACTCTAATACTAAAGAACAAAACTTCAGGAGTATTTAAAGAAATGTCTCTTGAGTATAAAATTAAATTTCTTTTTTTTGCAATTAAAGTAACACATACCAGAACAAGTCATTGCAATTAAATCAACCTTAACATGTAAATACAAGTGCAGTACAGCATCTCACTGTCTCAGACTGCACTCTCCAGCTTCAAGTAGTGGTTATTGGCACAGCCCTCACAGCTGGCACTGGGGTGTTTATTAAAGAGCTGTGGGCTCTCATGAGAGGTGTAAAGCTAGTTGTACACACATAAGCACCATCAAGCAGACATGGGCACATGCAGATGGATCAGTCCCCATGCACAGGTCCCAGTTGTCTGAGACAAGCATTTTAGTCATCCCTGCAAAGCATCACTTTTAAAAACTCTTTTAAAAAGTATATATGCATATAATACATCTGGGTTTATGGTGCATTAAATTTCATCATTTTTAATTCCTAGCCCCCTCAAATAAGCATGCTTACAAATGACATAACAAATCACCAACCCGCAAGGATTTTCTTCAGGTTTCTTCAAATGCTACTTATTTAGCAAATCTAATTAAGCTCAAGTGAATCACTTCAGCAGTAGGTACTTCAGTTACTTCATAACTGCCAAAAGGGATGAGAAGTGTCTATTCTCCCTCCAAAGCAGTCATGCTGTGTGCCAAACTGATAACCGTTAAACACAGCTGCAGAGCAAATGTGCAGTTTTGGTCCTGTAAATATAGTGTTCACACATCAACCTGCGCTGTGAGCGATGTAGAATTCAGAACAACCGACTGCAGATTGGCTCATGTTACAAGAGTATTATAGATGAGTGCTGTTTCACCCAGCACAGCTTGAGCAGATTTTGACAGGCCATGAGAGTTCCCTCCATCTAAGAATATATACTGAAACTCTAAAAACACCAAATATTGATAAATTTATTGGATCAACATCTGGTCAAAGTGGTTTTCTTTTAAGCTCCATAGCTCACATGAATAAAAGTATAAAGGTCATTTTGTGTGTTTGAGATCACATTTATGGAATGGTTAACACAAAAATCTATTATTTAATGTCATCCCTGAAGAAATATATGCTGTCTTTATCATAAATGTTTTTCCTTTAATTACAGTAGGTAAAAGTGAAAAACAAACTTATAAGCAAATCTAAGCTACAGAAATTAAACTCTTTTTATTTCAGAAACCCAGTTTCCAAGGAAGGAAATCCTTTTCAGAGGGGCTCTCAACTGGGTGGGTTGCCGGATACTTAAGGCCATGACTGCATTCCCTCCAGAGGCTGTTAGATCACTATGGCAACTAACTTTTCTCTATCAATAAGCAAGAGCTACAAACGCTAATATTCTGAAAAAGCCATTGCCTTTTCTGTGGCAGTAACAATATAACCTAGTTTCAAGATAGAAATATACCTCTTTTTGTGCAAAACCATTGTCTTCACTGATAATTACTAGAATTCAGCTTTGCAAATAAATACAAAAATAATAAAATCAGTCATTGTACTTCAGTTTCAAAACAAGGTAAAATTTGTGACATAGTAATCTAAGGATGGTACAGCTAAAGTGCATGTGTGTGTAGGTCTGGGCAGAAAACAAAATTGGGTATTTCGGGAGCAAATGGCATATCAGAAGGAAAGCCAGCAACAAGAAAACAACACATACTTCCATGTAGCTCTTGGAGTTTCTTAAAAGAAGCACACATTTCAACAATTGTATTTCATAACCTGTAGTTGTTCTAGATACCTAATTCTTACTGTGTAGGGTAACAAATAAACTGACATTTTCCAAATTAAATACATATCCTTCCTATTTAGGGAGGTATTTGCCAGCTTTGTCTTCACTGGCTTGAGTATTAACAGCTAAATCTCTTAAGTGGTGTCTCATTTTAGGTATGCAAAAACATCACCAAGTATGACATACACAGATTTACAAGCCCAAATGGATCAGAGGTACAATGCCTGACATGGAGCAGGCATCAGTAAATATTTGTGAATGCATAAATATAGATTAAGCAAACAATTCCAGTTTGTATTTCTATTCTTTTTCATCCTGGAGTGTTACTGAGCTTTGTCACTGATGAGGATAAATATAAATATATATATATTTATATTTATATATATTTATATTATAAATTATATATATATTTATAATATTATATATTTATATATAGTATATATATATATATATCAGCAAGACAGGAAGTAGAGTGTGGATACTTTTACTTCTTAGCAATCCCTGAACTTTCAACTCATCCACTAGATGCCACACTGGTGCCATTTTGATCATGTCCCTTTCCTAGATAAAAGGTTTTACTGGTTCCCCAAAGTTTATTCTTTATCCCTATTTCCCCCACAAAGTCCAGTAAAGACATGCACATGCCTACCTTCATTCCAAACCTTTTTTTTTTTTTTTTAATATAAGATCACCTTGACACAAGCCTCTCTCTTCTCAAACCCTTGTTTTCCTACACCCTGCTATCTTCACACATTCCACTTTTCAAATTCAGCTCAAATGCCCTTCTCCAGGAGCCTTTAGGATGTTGGTACTGGTTCTTTTTAAAAATGCATTCATGTTTCAATCACTTATTAACATGTGAGTGTCCACTATGTCCCTACCCTCATAGAGTAGTGGGGGGAAGGTGTTTGAGGAGTGCTAAAAAGGAAGTAAGTAAGGGGTCTGTGATGGACTTAACAGGGAACTCTGAGTTGCATAGTATGCTCAGGAAAGGGCTTTCTAAGGTGGTGTCATTTGAGAAGGAGAAACCAGATCTGCAAAGAACCCAGGAGAAGCACTCCTGCCAGGTTACACAGCAAGTACAAAGCTAGGAATGCAGAAAGGAGTCTGGTGAGATCCAGTTATTGAGAGAAGGCCTATGAAATGGCAGCACCAGCACAAGGAGGAGGGGGAGACACCCAAAGAGGGACAATGGAGCAGTAGGAAGAAGGGGACAACTAGATGCAACCAGAGGGTCTGATGACCAGTTGACCAGCCCTGGCAGGAAGACAGCAACAGATGGTCTTGATACTTTACATGGCTATATTTTATAGAATATATACTTTTACAAGAGTAGCTAGGGAGCATCTCAAGACTCTCCAGGTAACCTCTCAGGGTTCATTTATAGGATACCTGGAAGTATCATTAGATGTGAGTAATATTTTTGCTGGTAATCTAAGTGAGACACAATACAGTGCGTGGTAAGTCAAACACACTATCAGTATGAGCAGATCCCATGTTTTCGTAATTTCATGAAAATTATTTTATTCAGTAAAAAAGTTTTTAAGGAGCAATACTAAAATGCCCATTTCTGAGAAACTTAGAAAAATTAAAATAGGGGATTTTAGAATTGAAAATAGTCACTGTAGTTTGTAACTAATTGGAATCCTTTCTTGGCTACTATTCAAATATATTTTCTCTTCTAGTAATCTAATATATTTATTACCATATCTAGTGCCTTAAAGATGTCAATTTCTCATTTACTCACACTACTGGTTTTCACTTCCTATTTCTTATCTCTTTCAGTATTTTTTAAATGATTATGTATTGTAAAGAAAAAGGCTTAAAATTGAGTAACCTAGCAACGTGCACAAAGATTGTAATTTTCATAAATGTTGTCTATTGTTCCTTGGGCAAGGAGTAGGAATCTACCATGGAGAGAAACAGATTTTCATCTGCTTTATCTAGGGGCAGTAAAGGAAACCTTTCTCCCTCATTGACATTCTCTCTGTGTTTTCAGTCACCAAGGCTGATTAAAATACAGCAAATTCTGAGCTAGTACCGTAATAATTTTGCTACCTAGCAACTTGGGGTAATTGCAAGTTAGACTAAAAATGAAGGCAAAAAAAAATTAGAAAGTTTTCTGTATATGCAATTATACAAAGTTCAGGAGGGTATATTTGTTTTCTCTTAAATTCTGATTTATGAGATTTCTGATTGTTTGAAAATTCTACTATGTCGCCTCTAGATAGGCACTGACCTCTTATAAAGTATAAGGTAATTCCAATCAGCTATCTTTTTACGTTGTGAAAAATGTTCCCTTTGGGAAAAACTAAAGAATGACAAAACATCTCAACTTCTTTGGGTTTAGGACTAATACTGTATTAGAAAGGAGACGAGAGTCCTTGTCCTGAATCTGTTATCGACTAGGTGAGTGACAAGACAGTGTGGCTCTCCCTTTTCCACTCAATCAGTCACACTGCCAGTGTACACTGATCAGCATGATAATAATCAAACTCCAGTAGCTAAAAGAGTAAATGCCCTTCCTGAATCCTTTTAATAGAATATATCCTAGCATACAATGTGTGGCACGCATCAGGCATTCAACAAATCAAGGTTTACCTGAAAAATCTAATTTTCCCTTCTCTTAATATCTCTCAGGCTGGGAGAAAGAGAAGGGCTTGAAAGTCCTTAGTCCCTCAATACTGGTAACAGAAGCATAGATTGAACAAAAAGAACTTCAGCCCTTAGTTCTTGACAAAGTTCAACTCAGATGGTCATCAGGTGACCATTTTAACACTAAAAGGCAGACAAAAAGAAAAGAACATACAGATGGTCATAGAGCAAAAATGAAATGAAATGAAATGAAGGGAGGGAGGGAGGGAGATGGGAGAGGAGGGAAGGGAGGGGAGAAGGGAGGGGAGAAGGGAGGGGAGAAGGGAGGGGAGTAGGGAGGGGAGGGGAGAAGAGGAGAGGGAAAAAAGAGAAAGGAAGACAATAAGAAACATCAAGGACCTTATGAAATCATTAAAGGCTTTTTTTAGAGGCATTATTCTGAATAAATGCTGAAAGGGGCTAACTTCATAGTAGTAAGATCACAAAGTACATAAAAGCTGGCCATATTGGTATAATCTTACCACCATAAACAAAACGGGTGGGGAAAGACATCCTGAAAGAGAAGTAAGAGAATTCCTCAAATATGAGGTGCAGAGAAAACACTATTTATTTTTTAATACAAACCTAAAAAGTTGGACGAACTCTTTCATGGTGAAATGCAAAGGATTGCAAGTTTCCCGAGACCTTCCCAGCCCTGTGGGACTGTGAGTCAATTAAACCTCTTTCCTTTATAAATCACCCAGTCTCAGGTATGTTGTTATAGCATTGTGAGAATGAACTAATACAGTCCCCAACTTAAGAAATGTTCGACTTAAAATTTTTTTGATTTTACAGTGGTGCAAAAGCAAAATGTAATCAGTAGAAACCATACTTTACTCATACAACCATTCTGTTTTTCACCTCCAGTATTCAATAAATTACATGAAATATTCAACACTTCATTATAAAATAGGCTTTGTGTTAAATGATTTTGCCCAACTGTAGGCTAAGGAGCACATTTAAACTATACAAGGCTAAGTTACAGGTTAGATGTATTAAATGTATTTTTGACCTACAATACTTTCAATTTATAATGAGTCTACTGGAAGGTAACCGCATCATAAGTTGGGGAGCATCTGTACTGTTTTTGCAACTTCCTGAAGGCTTATACCTATGTCAAACTTTAAAAAAAAAATTTTAAAACATAGGCACAGGTTAAAAAGAATATCTTGCTAATCTGAATCTTATAACAAAGAAGGCATATATATGAGAAAGTAGAAGGGCTGGAAATTGGAGTCAAGTAATAAACAAGGCTCTCATGTAGTATGTCAGTAAGCATCTATGTGACTCTGGGCAAGTTACTTATTCTTCTTCCTTTTTTTTTTTTTTCTTTTGAGATTGAGTCTCGCTCTGTTGCCCAGGCTGGAGTCCAGTGGTGCGATCTCAGCTCATTACAACCTCTGTCTCCTGGGTTCAAGCGATGCTCTGGGGTTACAGGCAAAAGCCACAATGCCCTGCTAACTTTTCTATTTTTAGTAGAGTTGGAGTTTCACCATATTGCCCAGGCTGGTCTCGAACTACTGACCTCAAGTGATCCACCCACCTCGGCCTCCCAAAGTGCTGGAATTACAGGTGTGAGACACTGTGCTCGGCCAAGTAACTTACTCTTCTGAGTCTGTTTTTCTCTCTTGTAAAAAGAGTTGTCCTATCCTACAAGTTTCTAAAAATTGGATGTATTAATTTTAGTGAAATGCAGTACATGTTTGGCATACAGCGGATCTTGAAAGAAAAATCAGCTTTCTTTGTCCTATAACCTATACTACACTGTGGTGAAACAAAGTGAGAGACAGACATAAAACAGAATTTCATAGGTCAACAATAAAGGTCTCAAATGCCAAATCTAAGTGATGCCTCAGCCTGGAGGACTACAGAGAAGATCTCCAGGATATTTCTTTCATTTGTCAAACAGTAGCATTCAGGCTCTGCTATAGTAACCTTATGGCGGAGACTCTTTCCTGAAAAAAATGTAGTGCCACATCTTTAAAAATAATATTTTATTTTGAGGTATTTTAAAATTTAGATAAAAACTGTGAAAATACTACACGGCTTTCCCATATATCCCACAACTGGTTTCCGCTATTGTTAATATTATTAACATCCTACACTAGTATAGTGTATTTGTCACAATTAATGAACCAGTATTGACACATTAACTAAAGCCCAACCTGTATTCAGATTTCCTCAGTTTTGCCCTAATGTCCTTTTTCCACTCCGGGATCCCATCCAAAATCCAAATTACATTTAGTCCTCTTGCTTCCTTAGTATCCCTTGGCTGTGACAGTTTCTCAGACTTTTGTTGTTTTTTGATGACTTGGACAGTTTTGAGGAGTACTGGGCATATATATTCTGTAGAATATCCCTCAATTGAAATTTGTCTGGTGTTTCTCTCATGATTGAACTGGGGTTATGAGATTTTTGCTCATGTATTTTTAATCCCAAACTTTAATCCCAAATTGAACAGAAATAATTGAAGCTTGACAATTTAAACTTCCAAAACTGCTTTGAGATAAAAAACCATTTCTTAAGAATGTGATCACCCCCATCAAATGGATTAACTCAAACGTGTCATTTACACTGTGCACAAAAGAGTCCTAAAATCAATAGTTATGAGCTTTATCTTACACAGTTTTTAGACTGTTAACTATTTTATTTCAACTGCTAATTTCATTTTGCAGGAGGCTTTGACAGTCATTTAAAACTCTTACTGGCATTTGTTCCATTTTTCAGACAAAAAGATTTCAGGGTCTTAAATGACATACCGAGCAATTCCATTTTTCTATACAATAGTAACCAGAAAAGGTAAAGCTACACATTTGCCTGATAATCTCCAGAAATGTCATTACAGAAGTCCTAGATTCTGCCATAATATCAACATTATGAAGTAATGGTTTTTTCAAAAAAGGATCAGTAAGATGTGCTACAGATTGCTATATGCTACAGATTGCTATATGCCACAAACCATGTTTGATCTAGTAAATTATTTGATATTTATTCTATTCTATTCTAAAATACCACAGATTTTTTTTTCTCTGAAATATTTGATGCTCAGAAAAATATCAGTACTACATAGTATTTTCTATATGTTATTCAAAACTATCCCCATACAAGAGCACCCATAATTTACACATGTAAAATAATTCATTACATTGAATCACTGTGACTTTTACATACATAGTGGGTAGTATTGGCTGTCTACCAGCATCCATTCCCATCTTCCTATGTACTTTCTTGATTGACTTCGTAAATGAGCATATTCCACTCCCCCAGCCTCAGTTACTAGTTGAAATACGACCTTAATGGTTTAATCAGGGTGAATTCAGAACTCTTGCTTAGAAGTGCTGGAGCCATATGGCCACCATGAGGGTGTATGAAAGAAAAGGACGAGGTAACCATTAGCAGAGGGAGCGGGATAGCAGTATGTAGACAGAGGCTGGGGAGAGAAGAGAGAAGGGAGGGAAGTGAGAAAGGGAAAGGTGTATCAAAATTAACTAGGAACTTTTGCCAAATGCATGTTCATCTCTAGTTCCTAAATTGCTGATACACTGCCCTAAGGGAGTAGCTGAGACTCACTGCTATATATGCTAATGTATATATGCTAGAATGTTCTTTCTGATGGGAGTATGTTGTATTTCCTGCTAATTCCTTGAGTTACAGTCCCATCTCTTTTCTGCCTTTCACTACCAAACCTTATCAAAATAAGTCTACATTTCCTGTCCTGGTTTCTTCCTCTCCCTCTCATTCCTACCTAATTAGGCCCTGCAACACTGTCCTATAGTAGCTTTCATACTTAGCTGCACATTAAGATCACCTGAAGAGCTTTAAAAATAGATGCCTGGGTCCCACCTACAGAAAGTCTGATTTAATTATTCTTTGATATGGTCACAGTATTAGAATTTTAAATGCTGGCAAATTGTAATGGATAACCAGGACTGAGAACCAGTTCACTGCTGAATAGCTATTATAAACGACGTCT